>NW_021832261.1:0-32500 GCF_006345805.1 Octopus sinensis | reverse complement strand
CGTTCACATTCCTGTCTTCTACCAAGAAATCTAATGCTTACAGCTTAGTTTTTTTTCTTGGGGCTGGCCGAGTTGGAGCAAATATCAGAATTGAACAGCCGAAATTTGCTATGATGATTCGGTGTCTGACTGAAGATTGAAGGCTTCGAATGATTTGTCTGTGTTCCGTGTTCGTCCCTTCCTGTATTTCACGTTCATTATATATAAAAACATTCATTCTTATATATATATATATATATATATATAGTTAATCCAAACAAGAAAACACAAAAAAACACAACAACGATATATATTAGTAACAGAAAAGAAGGAATTTCGATTATCCCCACGTGGTGAGTTGTAATATATATATATATAAGAAATCCAAAAAGGAAAATACACACACTTTTCATATTTTTAATATATTTTTAATATATTGACCGGTTTCGCTTTCGCTTTTCATGATATTAAGGTTTACTTATTTGAATATGTATTTCTTAAGAAGAAATTTTGTCCATGTAGTGTGTAATGATATTTACGAGTGAATGACTTCACAAGTAGAAAAATAAGGGGAGATAATTGGTTATCGTAATTATTGTTATTGTTGTGGGCAAAGGGGATAGCTGTTCAGCTTTTTGTAAGGGGAGGAGTATGAATATATATATACACACAAAAAAATAATAAAGAGAAGAGGGGTTTCGAAAAACTTGTTTAGTGGGAGAATTTATGTATAGTGATGTAATCGTGAACTCAAATATGTAAAAAGATAAAAGTTGGTTATGCGTACATCTTAAGAGGTGTTCAGTATTTTTCAATGAAAAGAGTTTCTTTATATAAACGTTCTTGTGTGGAAATTGTGTGTTTATAGAAGAGGAAGGCTGTGACATTTGGTTTGATGCTATCTGCACATTTTTCTATATGTTCACTGAGATGAATTTGCCTGTATTGCGGGAAATAGATTTGCCCTTTATGCAGAGTGGTTCTCCGTCTCAAGGGCATACTCGTCTGTCCAAAATAGTTGTCCACAACTCGAGCAGGTTATTACATAAATTAGGTTATCAGAGGCACAAGTGAAACTAGTTTTAATTGTGAATCTCTCTCCTTGTTTGTAATAGAAATTCGAGCTTTCATGTATGTTGGGACAGGTTCCACAGATTGGGCGTCCACATTTTTTAACCGTTGGGTACGTGGTTGTTTTGTAAAGCGTCGCATTCGTTAGCAGTCTCTTTAGCGATTTGTGTTACTTTTGGCATTTGATGAGTTTGTGCGTTTTCAGGATGTCGTTCAATTTTGGATCTGTAGTTAGTAAAGGAAGATTTTGCACAATAGTGTTGAGTGCCTCACAGTTTCTGGGGTTGTGTCTTGATATAAATAGTAGTGTTTGTGATGAGGTGTGGTGTTATGTTTTGTTGTTCTTAGTGTTTTCATGTCTAATTTTTTGGCACGTTTAATTCCCTCGTCTATAAGTGAGGGTGGATATTGTCTTTCAGTAAGCGTCGTTTTGAGGTCTTGAAGACGAAGGTCTCGAGTTGTTCTATCAGACAGGTTCGCAAGAACAGGGGCTGCTTTCGTTCCCTTCGCAATTCCGCATTCTGACGATACTATGTGTCATCAAATAGGAAATAATTTTTCTGATGTATAAATTTTAAAGGTTCAATAATAAAGATCTGATTTATGCGTTCCGGCAGTACTTCGGGCTACATTTCCAACCAGAATTTAATTGCTTTTATTCCATAGTTATGGGGGATGTTGGTGTAACGATTGATAACATCGAGGGTAACCAATATTGCCTCTTCATCAATTGTTTTTGTTAGGTATTCTAGCATGTCTACATCGTCTCTAATGAAACTTTTGATGTATTTTAGCAAGGGTTTCAGTAGGATGTCTAGAAAATTGCTTATGTGTTAGGTGGTGGGTTTCACAGGCTGGCCCAGCTACAATGGGTCTTGAAGTTAATTCTTCTAGCGTTTGAATATTTATGCATTTGCCTGGTGATTGTTTGCAGGCTTCATTGATTATCTTGCTCTTGCGTATTTTAGAAAGGCCGTAAAAAAGACTTGGTTTACGTTTGAAGTTCGTGATGTAGTCTGTTTCTTTTTCTAAATCGACTCACAAGGCAGTAATCGGCCCAAGACGCGAAATTTTTTCCCACGAGATATCCAGACCCCAGTTATGAACTGATTGCAATGTGTATTTATAAAACCTTCGATCAGATTCTGTGCTTTCATATTCGTCAAAAACATTATTTTTGATTGCTATAGTAATTCAGACTTACCGCTAACAAGCGTATGTGTTCAGTATCGATGAGAGCACAATACAAGATTCGTATGACAATCAGAGGTCACCATTTTGAATGCCAATCTTTGTTAATTTGATAGCAAGGCCAAGGTACGCTCGGATTGGCTGTATGCAAATGACTTCGTTACTGGGGTCCGGAACTCCCGTAAGAAAATAATTCGCTGCCGGTACTATATTTGAAGACACTTTACAAAATGCGTAAATGTCTGTTGTTAAAGCGTGGTTCTTACAGAGCCATGTTCGCATCTAAATCTGTTGTAGGAGTATTTGCATATAAAAATCGAACCCAGTAACTGATGGTAAATAGGAGCGGACTTCATACGCCGTTCTTATTCACCACAATTGGATAGCTTCTCAATAAATCTTGCATACAAGAAATTTGTATAGACACACTGACGTACCATACATAGTTCAGGAGAAAATATCTGCGGATAAACGTCAGCATTCTCCCGCATACACACAGACAGGCGCATGCAGACACACAACATAATTGCCATTAGACAAGTATTAGACAGAAATATATAACTCATACACACACACACATACATACTTTCTGTAGTTTTTTTTATTCTAATAACTTAAGCCAATTTCCTTCCAGCTTTCCTCTCTATACTATTCTCTGCTATATTCTTTCACACTCTCTTAGTTTCTCTCTCTTCTTTATTTTGTTTCACGCACAGTCTGTGTTAATTGTGTTTATTTTCCTTTACAGTTTTAACATAGAACCATAGTAGCACCTGCTCTCCCCACTCTCTCTCGTTCCCCCTTTCTGACACGGGCGCGCGCGCGAGAATGCGCTACACTTGCAGACTTCTTAGATGTATAATGAAAAATAAATTTTCATTGGTTATTCTATTTTTGGCTAATGTATACTTTTGCAAAGGAGAGAAGCCTTGATAGAAAATTCTTCTTTGTTCTGTATATCTTTTTTTAATATCTATTGAACGACATGTCTCTACTTTTCTATTTTGATAATTTAATTATTTTAAAAATTTAATTTCGACATTTATTCTTTACACACACACACACACACACACACACAACACACACACACACACATATATATATATATATATATATTATATATATATATATATATACATATATCTTCACAGACAGCTGTGTCTCGGAAATTTCGTTTCCTACATCGATGTGAAATGATCCAGATTATTCCTAATGATAGGCAAGAAAAATATTGGTCGGTTGCTCCCGCATTACACTTTATAGAAAATCGCGAAAAACTAAAAAAAAAAGGTATAGGTTCGGGAATAGTAGATGCTGAGATGTAAGCCTACCCCTAATTTGTTTCTTTCTTTTGGCATAGAAAATAAAAACGCTTTGTATATATTCTGCAGTCTTCGTCGCCAAAACGAACCAGTGTAAAAATATAGTTGGACATTGCTTTTCCATTGGGAATAGTAATGTGCAGTCTTTATTTAATAATCTGTTATTGATTCGATTCAACTTTCTTACTTTGACTCAGGTGTCGATAAGGTAACAATCATCTTTTACGGTGGTCTGGGAACAAAATTTGCTTAGGTGGTGCAAACTCAGGTCTAAATTCTTTTACAAAAGAAGTGGGTCTTTTCAATGTTAACGTTAAAACAAACGCAGGTATAATAATTTTTTTACTATTATGAGGGTCTGTTGAAATGTTCAAAGCCTGAGCAAGGCTCTCTCATGGAATGTTACCAAATGAAGTTCATTTTTTTAACATAGTTCCTCACACTGTACACACACTTCCATAAGTAGTTGTAGTACTTGGATCACACACGTGAAGAAGCTATCCTGTAGGTCGAAATAGTCATCAACAGCAGATAAGACGTCGTCATCACAGTGACACTGGTGCCAAGCCGAGTGTCTTTTCATGTTGGGAAACAGCTGATAATCAGATGGAACCAAGTCATTAACATAGGGAGAGTGATCAACCTGTTCTAAGCCAGTCACGTACAGCAGCCATCGAAACCAAGGACTTGTATGCTGAACCACTGTCCTAATGAAGCAAAACCCCGTTCATCAGTTATTCTAGGCGCTTGATCATGATAGCCTTTTGTAACAGCCTTAGCAATTTGGCATTTAACTTTCCATTGATGGTGTGATCATTTAGTCGAAAAAAGCAAAACTTTTTGCATTAACATATAGTATATAGGCGCAGGAGTGGCTGTGTGGTAAGTAGCTTGCTTACCAACCACATGGTTCTGGGTTCAGTCCCACTGCGTGGCACCTTGGGCAAGTGTCTTCTACTATAACCTCGGGCCGACCAAAGCCTTGTGAGTGGATTTGGTAGACGGAAACAGGAAGAAGCTTGTCGTATATATGTATATATATATGTGTATGTGTGTGTATATGTTTGTGTGTCTGTGTTTGTCACCCCCAATATCGCTTGACAACCGATGCTGGTGTGTTTAGGTCCCCGTAACTTAGCGGTTCGACTTAAGAGACCGATAGAATAAGTACTAGGCTTACAAAGAATAAGTCCTAGGGTCGATTTGCTCGACTAAAGGCGGTGTTCCAGCATGGCCACAGTCAAATGACTGAAACAAGTAGGAGTAAAAGAGTAAAAGAGCATATGTAATAATGTAAAGTATATTTTATATATTAAAATTCTTATATCATTTTATTTGTTTCAGTATTTGAATACGACCGTGCTGGAGCACCGCCTTTATTCGACTAAATCGAGCCCAGGGCTTATTCTTTGTAAGCCTAGTATTTATTCTATCAGTTTCTTCTACCGAACCACTAAGTTACGGGGACGTAAACACACCAACATCGGTCGTCAAGTGATGCTGGGGGTACAAACACACACACCACACGCAAACACCACACACACACACACACACACACAACAACACACACATATATATATATAATATATATATAATATATATATATATATATTATATATATATATATAATAATGAGGGACTTCTTTCAGTTTCTTTCTACGAAATCCATTCACAGGGACAGTGCTCTAGTTGGCCCAAGGTGTCACTCAGTGGGACTGAACCTGGAGCCATGTGGTTGGTAAGGAAGCTTCTCACCACACAGCCACGTATGCGCCTATATCTTCTCTCTATATATAAACGGCAGTTTGTCTGTGTGTGTTTCTGTGTGTCTGTTAGGTTGTACCCTCACCCTGACCACGGCTTTCAACCGATTCTTATGAAACTTGACACACACATAGCCCAATGTCATAATTCAAAACTAACGCAGCGAAAAATTTTGAAATGTTCCCCCGTTCTGAAAAAATCGATAATTCGACATGAGGTCGAGAATCAGAAACACAAAACACAGACTGTCTAGGGGACGCAAATCGACCTTTTTAACTAAAAAAAATTTACCATCATTTTTTTTCCATTTTTGGCTATAACTCTCTAAAATGCTTTATAGTTATTTCCCTTACAAACCCGAGCAACGCCGGGCGATACTGCTAGTATATATATATAGTATATATATATATATATATATATATTATATATATATATATATATATATGTATGTATATATATATATATAATATATATATATATATATGTATGTATATATATATATATTATATATATATATAAAATATTATTAGAGACAAAACCACTATTTTGCAAAACAAACAAGGAAAGACTTAATCAATACATAAAATTTTAATAAATAGTCAAAAAAACCGCCACTACAATTGTTTCTCGTCTTGATCGACAATCTTCAGGTGACTTCCAATCTAAAATATCAATATTTTAAAATATAAAAATAATAATTTTAAAATAATAAAGTGAATGAATGAAAAAATATAATATATAATCCATATATAACCTATATATAATCCATATAAATCAATATATAAACAATATATAAACTAAAATAAACCTATCAACAATTAAATATAAAATATAGAATATAAAATATAAAATATAAAACAAAACAAAAAATAATAATAATATAATAATAAACTATATATACACCCATACACATAACCTAATATATATAACCATATCTAACTACATACACTAAATCACACCCCTATATATATATCCCTATACATACACATAAAAACGTCTAGGCAACTATAAATAAATAAATAGCTAAATACTTGAAACAATACTTATTCATACTCCCGCACACACACACATACAACCCACATTCACGCTCTAGAAAACGGACATCACTTAAAATTATGAACGGAGAAATAGAATAAATGGAATTAAAAATTATATTCACTGGTAAAACGAACACTACTTAAAAATTATGAATGAAACAATGCAATAAAACAACAGACATCGCAAATAGACACAAATTACTACGAATTCCTTAACAAACCTACCATGATAAACCAAAACTCATAAAAACATATAATGATAAAATCTCCCTTTACTAAACTCTATAACATACCTATATAGCAATCCCCCTAACCTAAACATTCACACACAAATACCACACGTAAACCACACACCCACGACATATACAAATACCCACACCACTTACACATACCTATACATACATATAAACCTCAACATATACTCCAAAAACCCACTCAACCCCACACAGACAAAAAAAAACAAAAAATTATGAATGGATTCTTTTATAAAACTACCATGATAAGCTAAAACTCACAAAACATAAATGATAAAACCTCCCTTTACTAAACACTATAACATACTTATATAGCATCCCTTTAACCTATACATTCACACACAAATACACACACGTAAACCACACACCCATAACAAATACAAACACCCCACCCCACTCACACACCCCACAAGTACATATAGCCTCAACATATACACCAAACAAATTACTTTACCAAGGAACTTAACATATGTATAAAAAGTATAACAGCTCTGGAAACGAACATCTTTTAAAATAATGAATGGAGAAATGGAATAAATGGAATTAAAAATAATATTCACGTGGCAAAACGAACACCACTCAAAAATTATGAATGAAACAATGTAATAAAACAATCAACAACGAAAATAGACAAATTACCACGAATTCCAAAAAAAACCCATAATAACCAAAACTCTTAAAAACATATACGATAAAATCTCCCTTTGCTAAACTCTATAACAAACCTATATAGCAATCCCCCTAACCTAAACATTCACACACAAAAAACACACACGTAAACCACAGACCCACGACTTATACACATACCTATACTAACTTATAAACCTCAATATACACCAAAAACCCACTCCCTCCCCACACAGACAAATTAACACATACATCCCAAAACCTAAATAACAAACCCATATACACATTCACACACAAACACACACACACGCAAAACACACAACACACAACAGATACATATACTCCCTCACATATACGCATATACATACTCACTAAACTCGATATATACAACAATATTTACACACCCACACTCATACAGATAAATAATTATACAACTAAAACTCACACCCAATCTCATATACATAAACACTCCAATAAAAAACAACATTAAATACATCGTAATTAACCAGAATATCAAAAATAACAATATGACATAAGGAGAAATAAAATACATACTTACAAGTCAGTTTCAAATTATGAAGTGAAATTAAATTCTTAGCCGTTAAAAAAAACAAACCAAAATTACGTTACCATAGAAATATAACTTATGTAAAAAAATACGCGCCATGGAAAGTAAACGTCATTTAAAATTATGAATGGAGAAATAGAATAAATGGAACTAAAAACTATATCCACGTGGCAAACCAACACTACTTAAAAAAAATTTATTATGAATGGATTCTTTAATAAAACTACTATAATAAATTATTATATACAATTATGAGCTTTAGCTCATCTTAGCAGCTCTAACAAACAACTTGCAGTAACCCAATCTATTCTCGATACCTGCCTTACTACTACACTATTCCATTCCCAATTCCAAGCAACGCTAGCCCACCACCCGGTTACAATTCCCAACTCCACCCATTCATTCACAATTTCAACGACGTTCAACTCCACAGCGCTACATATAAGCCTCAACATATACACCGGAGATTCGCTTTCAATCCGTGCGGATGGGTGAGAGTATACATTGAGTGTAGTGATGGGGCTCCCATTACTATACACATTTGTACCTGTGTGGTAGTCTCCATGTGTATATTCACGCACGGGTATAAACGCAGGGGGTACACGCGCACGGCATGTACGTGTACCCCCTCACATGTACATATGCATGCTAGTTGATATGTGCAACAATGTAATCGCGCCCGCATACATGCATATGGACGGGTTGCACAATCAAAATACGCACACGTGTGTGTGTGCGTTCCCTGGTTGTGCAATTCACCCATCTGGGTGTGAATGGGTGTAAGCGTATTGCTGTGGATGTCGAGCTTGATACGTATGTAATGAGTGTGTATTGGGGGTTGTACGTATTTATTGTGTGCATGTGCTTCACGCACGTGCGTCCATGTATGGATGAATATATTGGGATTGTTATGTGGGTGTAAATTGGGTATGGAGGGGGGAGTTTTGTCATTGTATGGGTGTAGGTTTCATTTGTGATGGTGGTTTGTTGCTGATTTTTAATATTTCTGTATATTTGGGTTAGTTATGTATTATTCTAGTGTGTATAATTGTATACATATGATTGGTGTGAGTGGGATTACGCCCATTTTTGGGGATGTATGTGTTTATTTGTCCGTATAAGGCGGGAGTGGCCGTTTGGTGTACATGTTGAGGCTCACATGCAATTCCATGTACGCGCGAATGAAGTGGGCACTTATATTTGTTATGGGTGTGTATACTTTATTATAACTGACAATACCCAAATAAAATCTGTCAATTCAACATACCAAATAAAAAACAAAAAACAAAGGGATCGTAAACATTCACACATACATACAAAACTCAATAAAAACACCACTAAATAACACCCATCAACATATAATATATCCTCCAAAATACATATAACAAATGCATAATAAAAATACATAATAAAATAAAATTAAAATAAAAAAATATATAAATAAAGAAAATAAAAAATCTAATATAAATTATTAAAGTTTTAACATACCATAAACTGTTATATTAATATACATTAAAAATGAACTAATTAAAACAAGAAATATCAATAAAGACTAACTATAATTAAAGCCTAGACTACATACCCAAAAATATATTATCTAAACTAATTTAAACTAAACTAAAGTAACCTAATAGGGAACTATTATTGCTATTTATCATGAAACTTATTATATAGGTAAAGTAACTTATGTCTGCATTTTATTTTGCGCTCTTCACCACTATTAAGTAAATTATCATACTTATAAAATAAAATTTCTTTAAACTCATTAGAGCATAAATAACAACAATTAGCTCCTATAGTATATGATTTAGTTTTACAAATTATTTCCCAAATTAAACTATAATTAATATTTAGTGATTTAAGACTCCAAATGTACTTACTAAGTCCGGTTGAGTTGATTAGGTTTTTATTTTTAAAAGAATTCATATGTTGTGCGATTCTTAGTTTTATTTTTGAGGAAGTAGAACCTATATAAACCGCTTTTGGGTAATTATTATTCTTAAAGTTATTATCATGTAATGTAACTATACATTTATACACTACATCGTTAATATCACAATTATTATTTAATATACAATTAGATTTATCTCTACATGTACAATTAATATAAGTCTTATCATTATTAATATATTATCAAATAATTTCTTTTTATAAAAATTTCAGTTTATATTTATTAAATGAAGAAATAATGTTTCCACCAACATCATTAGTGGTAGAATAACCAACTCGAAAATTATTAAAAGAGAAATGTTTCTATATTTACGATTATCTCTAATAAATAGTTCTATAACATCTAAAATCTCTTTAATAATATTCGTTTTTACTTGATCTCCATAAGGAACTATTAACCATATTTTATTCTTAATAACCTTATTATTATTATCATTATTATAAATATATTTATAATTCTTTATTTTATTGAAATTATTATCAAAATTATATCTATGTACAGCATTTAAGGATTATTATAATTTATAATTTTATCAATATAATTATTATAATAATTATTAAATTTATTTTTATTTTTATTATTCATATTTATTATTATTATTATTATATTATTATTATTATTATTATTCTTATTTATATTTTTATCACTTTTATTATTTGTTTTATAATATCTATTATTTTTACCACTAAACCTAACAAAATTATAATTATTATTAGAAGTATCTCGAAAATTATCAATTAAATCTTTATCACTAATATTATAAAATTTAATATTCCTATTATAACCTGCCCCTCTAAGGGCTTCATTATAATAATTAGCATGTTTATTAAAAATCTCTATTTCATAAGAGAGTAATGAAATACGTTTACTTATATTATTAATCAACGATTTTTTAATAGAAAATGGGTGATTACTATTAACATTTATATATCTAAGGTTCTCATTAAGTTTATGATATGGTTGTGTTTTACCTGTAATAAGATTAAAATTAACATCTAAATAATTAACATTATAATTCTCCTATATTTAGTAATACTTAAACCATATCTTTTAAAGAAACTATATAGTTTTTTCTTATATACTTCTAGATTCCTATTAGTACAATTCTTTGTAACTAGTAGAAGATCGTCTCTATAAACCACCCTCTATCTTAAGATTTTCTAATTGGAGTTCAGATAAAAGAAAAATACCTACTAAATCAGTAGCCTTTGCAGAATCTGGTGCTCCCATAGGTATATCAAAACAATCTCTAGTATCATTCCTAGCCCATAATTTATTTTTATATTTAATTAGCGATTCCTAGCCATTTTAATTACATTAACTTCTTCCCGTGACATACACACTTTATTCATTGCGAAAATAAGCGCTTTATTAAACACAATTTCATTAATAGAAGAATAATATTATCTATATCTATTTGAATAATTTATAACGATTTTATCTTTAATATTATTAAACCATTTCAATGTATTATTATTACTAAACCATAATTTAAATAATTAAGTTTATTAACTTATCAATATATTTATCTAAAATAAATTTACTTAATTTACCTAGGTCCGATTTACATGGGCAAATTAATCTAACTTTAGGGTCTGAATAAAAATTATCTTTATGGTCTTTAAGAGTAATTCTGGGGTGCAAAGGTACATAAGGTTCAGTTTTATTATCCAACTCATATTTTAACATTACTACTTTAGAGGCCTTATTAATATTATAAAGAATATCATCTGAACAATTTTTATTTTTTAATTATTTCTTTTCCTAATAGTTTATCATATAATTTAACATCTAATTTATATAGGTTCCTTGTTTTATCAGATTGTACTATAATACCATCCATATTTCTCATATCTTTAATTTAATTGCTAAATTCCTTAAATATTCATTATTTCTATTTGGGTATTTATGGAATTCAATATTTTTTACCAACTTCCATATACTATCTTCAAGTAATTGTAATTCTTTATTAAATGGAGGTTCCTTTCTAGATTTAAATTTAGAGGTAAAATTATCATTCCTACTATCAATATCATTAAATAAATAAAAATTATAGTAAAAAGCTTTCCATTTAATTCTAGAAATAAAATCTTTAACATTATTAACAAGTTTCAAGATAAATTCCTTTCTAGAAGGAATAGGAATATCTTTCAAAGATGAATCCCAAAACAGCGGTTCTATCTTACCTGTAAAATCCATAATTTACGAAATTGAGGTATTACACTCAATATACAAAATATCAATATTATATAAATAATAAATATTAGGGAATAAATCCAAATTTACAGGGAAAAAATCAGATTTAGGATTAAATCCAATTTTATAGTAAAATATTATAAAAATTATTAGAGACAAAACCACTATTTTGCAAAACAACAAGGAAGACTTAATCAATACATAAAATTTTAATAAATAGTCAAAAACCGCCACTACAATTGTTTCTTGTCTTGATCGACAATCTTCAGGTGGACTTCCAATCTAAAATATCAATATTTTAAAATATAAAAATAATAATTTTAAAATAATTAAGTATGAATGAAAAAATATAAATATATAATCCATATATAACCTATATATAATCCATATATAATCAATATATAAACAATATATAAACTAAAATAAACCTATCAACAATTAAATATAAAATATAAAATATAAAATATAAAATATAAAACAAAACAAAAAATAATAATAATATAATAATAAACTATATATACACCCATACACATATACCTAATTATATATAACCATATCTAACTACATACACTAAATGACACCCCTATATATATATCCCTATACATACACATAAAAACGTCTAGGCAACTATGAATAAATAAAATAGCTAAATACTTCAACACAATACTTATTCATACTCCCGCACACACACACATACACCCACATTCACGCTCTAGAAAACGGACATCACTTAAAATTATGAACGGAGAAAGAATAAATGGAATTAAAAATTATATTCACTTGGTAAAACGAACACTACTTAAAAATTATGAATGAAACAATGCAATAAAACAACAGACATCGCAAATAGACACAAATTACTACGAATTCCTTAACAAACCTACCATGATAAACCAAAACTCATAAAACATATAATGATAAAATCTCCCTTTACTAAACTCTATAACATACCTATATAGCAATCCCCCTAACCTAAACATTCACACACAAATACACACACGTAAACCACACAACCACGACATATACAAATACCCACACCACTTACACATACCTATACATACATATAAACTCAACATATACTCCAAAAACCCACTCAACCCCACACAGACAAAAAAAACAAAAAATTATGAATGGATTCTTTTATAAAACTACCATGATAGCTAAAACTCACAAAACATAAATGATAAAACCTCCCTTTACTAAACACTATAACATACTTATATAGCAATCCCTTTAACCTATACATTCACACACAAATACACACACGTAAACCACACACCCATAACAAATACAAACACCCACCTCACTCACACACACCCACAAGTACATATAAGCCTCAACATATACACCAAACAAAATTACTTTACCAAGGAACTTAACATATGTATAAAAAGTATAACCGCTCTGGAAACGAACATCTTTTATAATAATGAATGGAGAAATGGAATAAATGGAATAATATAATATTCACGTGGCAAAACGAACACCACTCAAAAATTATGAATGAAACAATGTAATAAAACAACCAACAACGAAAATAGACAAATTACCACGAATTCCCTAAAAAAACCCATAATAAACCAAAACTCTTAAAAACATAAAATCTCCCTTTGCTAAACTCTATAACAAACCTATATAGCAATCCCCCTAACCTAAACATTCACACACAAAAAACACACACGTAAACCACAGACCCACGACTTATACACATACCTATACTAACTTATAAACCTCAATATACACCAAAAACCCACTCTCTCCCCACACAGACAAATTAACACATACATCCCAAAACCTAAATAACAAACCCATATACACATTCACACACAAACACACACACACGCAAAACACACACACACAACAGATACATATACTCCCTCACATATACGCATATACATACTCACTAAACTCGATATATACAACAATATTTACACACCCACACTCATACAGATAAATAAATTATACAACTAAAAACTCACACCCAATCTCATATACATAAACACTCCAATAAAAAACAACATTAAATACATCGTAATTAACCAGAATATCAAAAATAACAATATGACATAAGGAGAAATAAAATACATACTTACAAGTCAGTTTCAAATTATGAAGTGAAATTAAATTCTTAGCCGTTAAAAAAAACAAACCAAAATTACGTTACCATAGAAATATAACTTATGTAAAAAAAAATACGCGCCATGGAAAGTAAACGTCATTTAAAATTATGAATGGAGAAATAGAATAAATGGAACTAAAAACTATATCCACGTGGCAAACCAACACTACTTAAAAAAAATTTATTATGAATGGATTCTTTAATAAAACTACTATAATAAATTATTATATACAATTATGAGCTTTAGCTCATCTTAGCAGCTCTAACAAACAACTTGCAGTAACCCAAATCTATTCTCGATACCTGCCTTACTACTACACTATTCCATTCCCAATTCCAAGCAACGCTAGCCCACCACCCGGTTACAATTCCCAACTCCACCCATTCATTCACAATTTCAACGACGTTCAACTCCACAGCGCTACATATAAGCCTCAACATATACACCGGAGATTCGCTTTCAATCCGTGCGGATGGGTGAGAGTATACATTGAGTGTAGTGATGGGGCTCCCATTACTATACACATTTGTACCTGTGTGGTAGTCTCCATGTGTATATTCACGCACGGGTATAAACGCAGGGGGTACACGCGCACGGCATGTACGTGTACCCCCTCACATGTACATATGCATGCTAGTTGATATGTGCAACAATGTAATCGCGCCCGCATACATGCATATGGGCGAGTTGCACAATGAAAATACGCACACGTGTGTGTGTGCGTTCCCTGGTTGTGCAATTCACCCATCTGGGTGTGAATGGGTGTAAGCGTATTGCTGTGGATGTCGAGCTTGATACGTATGTATATGAGTGTGTATTGGGGGGTTGTACGTATTTATTGTGTGCATGTGCTTCACGCACGTGCGTCATGTATGGATGAATATATTGGGATTGTTATGTGGGTGTAAATTGGGTATAGAGGGGGGAGTTTTGTCATTGTATGGGTGTAGGTTTCATTGTGATGGTGGTTTGTTGGTAATTTTTAATATGTTCTGTATATTTGGGTTAATTGTATTATTCTAGTGTGTATAATTGTATACATATGATTGGTGTGAGTGGGATTACGCCCATTTTTGGGGATGTATGTGTTTATTTGTCCGTATAAGGCGGGAGTGGCCGTTTGGTGTTCATGTTGAGGCTCACATGCAATTCCATGTACGCGCGAATGAAGTGGGCACTTATATTTGTTATGGTGTGTATACTTTATTATAACTGACAATACCCAAATAAAATCTGTCAATTCAACATACCAAATAAAAAACAAAAAACAAGGGATCGTAACATTCACACATACATACAAAACTCAATAAAAACACCACTAAATAACACCCATCAACATATAAATATATCCTCCAAAATACATATAACAAATGCATAATAAAAATACATAATAAAATAAAATTAAAAAAAAAAATATAAAATAAAGAAAATAAAAAAATCTAATATAAATTATTAAAGTTTTAACATACCATAAACTGTTATATAATATACATTAAAAATGAACTAATTAAAAAAAAGAAATATCAATAAAGTAATATAAAGCCTAGACTACATACCCAAAAAATATATTATCTAAACTATTTAAACTAAACTAAAGTAACCTAATAGGGAACTATTATTGCTATTTATCATGAAACTTATTATATAGGTAAAGTAACTTATGTCTGCATTTTATTTTGCGCTCTTCACCACTATTAAGTAAATTATCATACTTATAAAATAAAATTTCTTTAAACTCATTAGAGCATAAATAACAACAATTAGCTCCTATAGTATATGATTTAGTTTTACAAATTATTTCCCAAATTAAACTATATTAATATTTAGTGATTTAAGACTCCAAATGTACTTACTAAGTCCGGTTGAGTTGATTAGGTTTTATTTTTAAAAGATTCATATGTTGTGTGCGATTCTTAGTTTTATTTTTGAGGAAGTAGAACCTATATAAACCGCTTTGGGTAATTATTATTCTTAAAGTTATTATCATGTAATGTAACTATACATTTATACACTACATTAATATCGCAATTATTATTTAATATAAAATTAGATTTATCTCTACATGTACAATTAATATAAGTCTTATCATTATTAATATTATTATCAAATAATTTCTTTTTATAAAAATTATTCAGTTTATATTTATTAAATGAAGAAATAATGTTACCACACATGATTAGTGGTAGAATAACCAACTCCAAAATTATTAAAAGAGAAAATGTTTCTATATTTACGATTATCTCTAATAAATAGTTCTATAACATCTAAAATCTCTTTAATAATATTCGTTTTTACTTGATCTCCATAAGGAACTATTAACCATATTTTATTCTTAATAACCTTATTATTATTATCATTATTATAAATATATTTGTATGTGTAAGTGGTGTGGGTATTTGTATATGTCGTGGGTGTGTGGTTTACGTGTGTGTATTTGTGTGTGAATGTTTAGGTTAGGGGGATTGCTATATAGGTATGTTATAGAGTTTAGTAAAGGGAGATTTTATCATTATATGTTTTTATGAATTTTGGTTTATCATGGTAGGTTTGTTAAGGAATTCGTAGTAATTTGTGTCTATTTGCGATGTCTGTTGTTTTATTGCATTGTTTCATTCATAATCTTTAAGTAGTGTTCGTTTTACCAAGTGAATATAATTTTTAATTCCATTTATTCTAATTCTCCGTTCATAATTTTAAGTGATGTCCGTTTTCTAGAGCGTGAATGTGGGTTCTTGAAGATAGTATATGGAAGTTGGTAAAAAATATTGAATTCCATAAATACCCAAATAGAAATAATGAATATTTAAGGAATTTAGCAATTAAAATTAAAGATATGAGAAATATGGATGGTATTATAGTACAATCTGATAAAACAAGGAACCTATATATATTAGATGTTAAATTATATGATAAACTATTAGGAAAAGAAATAATTAAAAAATATAAAATTGTTCCAGATGATATTCTTTATAATATTAATAAGGCCTCTAAAGTAGTAATGTTAAAATATGAGTTGGATAATAAAACTGAACCTTATGTATCTTTGCACCCCAGAATTACTCTTAAAGACCATAAAGATAATTTTTATTCGGACCCTAAAGTTAGATTAATTTGCCCATGTAAATCGGACCTAGGTAAATTAAGTAAATTTATTTTAGATAAATATATTGATAAGTTAAATAAACTTAATTATTTAAAATTATGGTTTAGTAATAATAATACATTGAAGGAATTCGTAGTAATTTGTGTCTATTTGCGATGTCTGTTGTTTTATTGCATTGTTTCATTCATAATTTTTAAGTAGTGTTCGTTTTACCAAGTGAATATAATTTTTAATTCCATTTATTCTATTTCTCCGTTCATAATTTTAAGTGATGTCCGTTTTCTAGAGCGTGAATGTGGGTTGTATGTGTGTGTGTGTGGGAGTATGAATAAGTATTGTGTTGAAGTATTTAGCTATTTTATTTATTTATAGTTGCCTAGACGTTTTTATGTGTATGTATAGGGATATATATATAGGGGTGTCATTTAGTGTATGTAGTTAGATATGGTTATATATAATTAGGTATATGTGTATGGGTGTATATATAGTTTATTATAATATTATTATTATTTTTTTGTTTTGTTTTATATTTTATATTTTATATTTTATATTTTATATTTAATTGTTGATAGGTTTATTTTAGTTTATATATTGTTTATATATTGATTATATATGGATTATATATAGGTTATATATGGATTATATATTTATATTTTTTCATTCATACTTTAATTATTTTAAAATTATTATTTTTATATTTTAAAATATCGATATTTTAGATTGGAAATCCACCTGAAGATTGTCGATCAAGACAAGAAACAATTGTAGTGGCGGTTTTTTTGACTATTTATTAAAATTTTATGTATTGATTAAGTCTTTCCTTGTTTGTTTTGCAAAATAGTGGTTTTGTCTCTAATAATATTTTATAATATTTTACTATAAAATTGGATTTAATCCTAAATCTGATTTTTTCCCTGTAAATTTGGATTTATTCCCTAATATTTATTATTATTATATATATATATATATATATATATATATATATATATAATATATATATATATATATATATATATATATATATATCACTAGTGGAAATATATCTAAGTGTAGGCAAGATATTTGAAGTACTTATAAATTTCTTAATGGTTTGTACATAGAAGTATGAAAAAAATATTTGAAAAATATTTGTAAACATTGATAAAAATCTTGATGGCCAGTCAGATCTACCTAAAGATTTCTCAGGTGGTTTTCTTGCATTTTATGTCATTCTTTGTTATGAATGTAATAAATATTTTCTTTCCAATTCGAAGGAGAGCTCTCCTTTCCTCAATACGATGCTAGTATTCCCTTACATCATCATATGATGCAGCTGGACACATCATCGGTGATACTTTCTGAAGTTATTAGGTGTTTGGTATCTTTCACTCTCACTCTGGTTACCAGACCCCGGCTGATCAAGACTCATGTTGTGTTCAGTAATCCACTATCCCGTAGTAGCACATGCACTTCTAGGATTCACATCAACTGGTTCACAGCCACCTCGAAGCAACCTCCGCTGCCTCCAAATCCAACGTAAAGGCCCTTTCGCCTGCTGGACCCTTTCACGATAAGCAAGTTATTCTTTTCTACTCTAGGAACAAGACCAGCAATTTTAGGAAAGAGGACTAGTAAACTAGATTGACCCCCAGTACGCAACTGGTACTTAATTTATTGACACCGAAACGATGAAAGGCAAAGTCGACCTCGGTGGAATTTGAACTTAGAACGTAAAGACAAACGAAATACCGCTAAGCATTTCGCCCGGCGTGCTAACGTTTCTGCCAGCTCGCTGCCTTTTAAAGGAGGTTATTAACCCTGCAGAGGAACTGGCCAGCAAACCCTCTATATCCCACCATGATGAGATCATACCTTGCTACTCAGGAATTGCCTTGGCATGGCTCCATTAGTTCAGCATATTTCCTTTCTCTTATTCTCACTTCCAAACTCGATACGGCCTACCCTGGAAGTGAAGTGTTCTAACAAAACCACCTATTTCGATGCTTTTGTCTTTTGACATCAAGGCATTGAATGGCACTCCGTCGCTTACGACGACGAGCGTTCCAGCTGATTCGAACAACGGAACAGTCTGATCATGAAATTAATGTGCAAGGAGTTGAGCACACCATAGACATGCGTACCCTTACCGTAGTCTTAATGGGGATTCAGCGTGACAGAGAATGTGGCAAGGCTGGCCCTTTGAAATACGGGTACAATTCATTCTTGCCAGCTGAGTGAACTTGAGCAAAGTAACATAAAATATTTTACTCAAGAACACAACGCGCCGCCGGGAATCGAACACACGACTTTGTTAACGAAAATCTGTTATCGAACACACTAACCAGTAAGCCACGAGCTTCCTGAAACCAACATCAGCCGTAGTTAAAAATATTTGTGACTTTGTCAGTCAATGTGTCATTCATGAACTGTCAACGTGTTTGTATATTAACGAATTCTAGTGAATAAAGCTTTGGGCAGGTTACCTATGAAATTTGAAAGAATATTGAAATTATATTGATTAAAAAATGAAGTTACTAAAAATAGGCGCAGAAAATTGAACATGCCTCTTTCTGTAATTATATTACGAAGAAAACTTAGAAGGAAATAGAATTTTCAGCAAGCCTTCATCCGTTTGCAAATGATGACTAGCTAAATAATAATGAGTTTATTTCTCTTAGGAAACTGTAACTTAAGAATGAAAGAGATGCGTAATGCTAGAAGATGATGGACACAATTGAGACTCCCATCATAGATCTCTGATAGAAGAATTCATTGCAGAGAAAGGTGGGGGCGGGGTGAGGCAGTGGTACAATATTTGGGACACACACTTGTGGTGACGTGGTCGTAACTGTATCGTACCCGTAGTCCTTACACTATAGTCTTATACATACATACATACGTACATGCATACATTCATACATTCATACATATATACATACATACACACATGTGTATGTACGCGCGCACATGTGTGTATCTCATTGAGAAGATGTGTCAAGACATAAATAACCCATATTGACCTAACTTTAATATGGACAGTATGATAACAAACATTTCCTTCGTTTTTAAAGGCGCAGGAGTGGCTGTCTGGTAGTAGCTTGCTTACCATCCACATGGTTCCAATGGCAACTTGGGCAAATGTCTTCTACTATAGACTCGGGCCGACCAAAGCCTTATGAGTGGATTTGGTAGACGGAAACTGAAAGAAGCCGTCTCATATATATATATACTAGCAGTATCGCCCGGCGTTGCTCGGGTTTGTAAGGGAAATAACTATAAAGCATTTTTAGAGAGTTATAGCCAAAAAATGGAAAAAAAATTATGGTAAATTTTTCTTTAGTTAAAAAGGTCGAGTTGCGTCCCCTAGACAGTCTGTGGTTTGTGTTTCTGATTCTCGACCCCATGTCGAATTTATCGATATTTTTCAGAACTGGGGGAACTTTTCAAAATTTCGCTGCGTTAGTTTTGAATTATGACATGGGCTAGTGTGTGTCAAGTTTCATCAGAATCGGTTGAAAGCCGTGGTCAGGGTGAGGGTACAACCTAACAGACACACAGAAACACACACAGACAAACTGCCGTTTATATAGAGATATATATATATATATATATATGTGTTGTGTGTGTGTGTGTGTGTGTGTGGTGTGTGTGTGTTTGTGTGTCTGTGTTTGTCTCCCTAACATCGCTTGACAACCGATGCTGGTATGATTACGTCCCCGTAACTTAGTGGTTTGGCAAAAGAGACCGATAGAATAAGTAGTAGTCTTAAAAAGAATAAGTCCTGGGGTGAATTTCCTCGACTAAAGGCGGTGCTCCAGCATGGCCGCAGTCAAATGACTGAAACCAGTAGAAGAGTGAAAGAGTATTTATTTGTTGTTGAAGAAACGATGGACATTCATGGGATAAACATGGAAATCCATTATGGAAACGTGTACAGTAGTTACTTAAATAAAGCCTGATATACATACATAATTACATACATATATACATATATGCATGTACGTATGTATGTACGTACGTATGTATGTATGTATGTATGTATGTATGTATGTATGTATGTATGTATGTATGTATGTATCTATGTATGTATGTATGTATGTATGTATGTATGTATGTATGTATGTATGCATGTATGTATATATACGCATATACGCTTATACGATTGCAGTGTGGAGTGGCGAATGACGAGGTAAAATAACTGGTGATATTGGGTTCCATTCTCAAACCTATCCCGTTCAGCTCAATGTTTACTCTTTTTCTTTTAATAGAATTTCAATATTATAGTTTCTGAGGTTGATGTATTGAGGTTCGAAATTTCCCCAAGACACCTGATGTTGTGTTAGCAACAAACAAGATGAGGACAAATATCCGTCATATGTAAATAACGTAAATAATTCCTCACCTCTTAAATATACATCTGTTTTAACTTTTTGAGGAGTTCTCTTTAATATTGAGGAGTTCTCTTTAATATTGTCATTGGGTATGGCCAGTCATAATGTTAATAGTGTTTCACGGTGGCATATGACCTCTTCCCTAATGGATGTAAAAATACAGTCTTGGTCAACATAGTGGTTAAAAGAAAATTATCTTCCATGTGGCAGAACGAGAAGCGTTCAAGGGGACATAAGAAGGTGTTTTCACTTGGTACAATTTCGTTTGAGGAAAGGCGGCGAGCTGGTAGAAACGTTAGCACGCCGGGCGAAATGTGTAGCCGTATTTCGTCTGCCGTTATGTTCTGAGTTCAAATTCCGCCGAGGTCGACTTTGCCTTTCATGTTTTCGGGGCCGATAAATTAAGTACCAGTTACGCATTGGGGTCGATGTAATTGCCTTAATCCGTTTGCCTGTCCTTGTTTGTCCTCTGCGTGTAACCTCTTGTGGGTAGAAAAGAAATAGGTATTTCGTCTGTCTTTACGTTCCGAGTTCAAATTCCGCTGAGGTCGACTTGCCTTTCATCCCTCTCAGGGTCGTTAATTTAAGTACCAATTGCGTCCTGTGATCGATCTAAAATTTTGGGCCTGGTGCCTAGAGTACAAAACAATTTCGTTTCAGGTATTAAATGTACACAGATTCAGATATATATCTCTCCCTTCCCTATTCCTCTCTCCCCCTCTCTCTCCCTATCCATCAATCTATCCAACGGTCTCTCTATCTATCTCCCACTCTTTTTCTTTCTCTCTCTCTCTCTCTCTCTCTCTCTCTCTCTCTTTCATACCTGATTATTTACATCTGTGTCTCTCCCATTGTAATTTCATTCCCTCTGATTTTGATAAAAATTTGCATAATAATATCTATGCCGGCACCCTCACTCTCCCCATCTCACTCACCTACTCTCTGTTTTTGCCCTCTGCCTCTCCTTTTCTTGATCTCTACGTACCTAACACTCACCACTCTCCTCTCTTTCTCCATATTTACGGAACTCTCTCGAAATATTCCTTTTCATCATCCATCAGCTTCTATACACATACGCACCCACAGACACTAGACACCTTCCTCTCTTGCTCTCTCTCCCCTTCTTCTCTTTCCGTCTTTATTTTTCTCTGCCTCTTCCGCTCTTTCTCTCTCTTCCCCGCTATTCCTCTCTTTCCCTCTCCCTTTTTCTCTACCTCCTCCTCTCTTTCCCTGTCTTCCCCTCTCTCTTCCTCTCTTTCCCTCTCCCTTTTCTCTACCTCTTTCCCCCTTTACTCTCACTCTCCCTCTCTTTACCTCTCTCTCCCTTTTTCTCTCTTTCCATCTACCTTTTCCTCTAACTCTTCCTCTTTTCCTTCTCTCTTTCTTTCTTTCTCTCCCTCTTACTCTCTTTCCCTCTCCCTTTTTCTCTCCCTCTTGTTCTCTCTCTCCTCTTCCTCTCTTTCCATCTCCCTTTTCATCTTTTCTTTCCCTCTCTCTCCATCTCTCCCCCTCTCTCTCTCTCCCTTTTTCTCTCTGCCCTTATACTTACTCAACACAGCTTCCCATCTTACCGTTAACATTTTCTTAACGGAGTCTCTGTGAAGAATGAAAACAACAAATTAGGATAAAACGAAAAACAAAATACAAAACATGCAAAACAATAACAATAAAACAGAAAATATTAAGAAAAACTGGAAAACAATCATTTATAAAAAAAAAAAAATTACAACACAGAAAAGTATATAAAAAAGTTACCAAAACACAATTTGAAACGGCACATATATATAGATACATATGAATGTATAGATACATGCAAAAATATATGTAGTGTACATATGTGGGCATGGTGTATGTGTGAACGTGTACCTGTGTGTTCGTATCTATTTATCTATGTTTGCATGTGAAAGTGTGTGTGTGTGTATTTTCTTTCCCAAGGTTTTTTTTTATCCCTGGTTAAGGAGTGAAAATGAAGTCACTAGAGCGTTATCCATGGTTACTTACATAGCATCACGCTTGACCAATCCAATTCTAATGTGTGTTCTAGATAAACTAGTTCGAACACTCGCAGTAAAACAAGCACTATTACCAGTGGTATCACTACTTACCTAACAAACAGCCTACCTACCTATCTTGGTTGCAAGCTAGCTATCGCCATACCCATCTACATCGTCCAGCACGTTGCTGACCAAGAGGCGAAACATGACGGTCGACTTCACTCCATACGCCATATTTCATATCGTCCTTCGCTTTGGAGGTAGGACACGCGCATGTATGTATGCAAGCATGTATGTATGCATGTATGTATGAATCTATTTATGCATGTATGCATGTATATGTGTATGTCTCTCACTATATATTTATGTGTGTATGTGAAAGTATATATATATGTATATGTTTGTAAATGCGTAATATATACATAATATATAAATAAATATATAAATAAAAGAAGGCGGCGAGCTAACAGAAACGTTAGCACCTGGCGAAATGCTTAGCGATATTTCGTCTGCCGTTTCGTTCTGAGTTCAAATTCAATCCATAACTGCCCACGGGCATATGGCGTAGTGGTTAAGAGAGCAGGTTACTAACCCAAGATTCCGAGTTCGATTCCGTGCAATGACCTGAATAATAATAATAATAATAATAATAATAATAATAATAATAATAATAATAATAATAATAATAATAATAGGCCAGACATCATATTGAAAGACTTCAAACAAAGAACATGCCTCCTCATTGATATGACTGTCCCAATCGATATAAACGTATCTGTCAGGACCTACCAAAAACTGAGCAAATATAAAGATCTTGAAATAGAAATCAGCAAAATGTGGAAGCTGAAGACTTAAAACAATACCTGTTGTCATAGGTGCCCTGGGAAATGATAGCAAAAGGGGCTGATAGCTACCTAACTCAGATACAGGAAACCCAAAAATGGCAGAAGTTCAAAAAGATAGTGCTCATGGGAACTGCTCATATCCTACGCAAAATACATTCTTATGTAACCTCAAGGTTTAAAACAACCATAATTTTCGGTTTAAAAAAAAAAAAAAAAAAAAAAAAAAACTTTTTTTTTTAGACATTCATTAGTACAACATCCCCACCCCCCAAATATATGGCACACTAGGCATAACAACAACATGAACTTCCAACCCTGTTGTCTCTTGAGGTCTCTGGGTGAGACTTGGAGCCAACTTGTACAAATATAAAGCAAAAAGTCAAACATAGAATTAATAATAATAATAATAATAATAATAATAATAATAATAATAATAATAATAATACCACCATTCGAAGTTTCCCCAAGACACCTGTTGAGGGCTGTAGGGTATATCAGCCGAAAACGTGTGTTAACAAGCAAGTTCAGGACAAATATCTGTCAAATGTAAATAATTTACATAATTCCTCATCCTTAAATATAGAACTGTATATATATATATATATATATATATATATATATATATATATATTTATATAATATATATATATATATATACATGTTATATTATATGTGTATATATATATATATATACACACATATTATATTATATCTATATATATATATATATGTGGCTGCGTGGTAAGTAGCTTGCTTACCAACACATGGTTCCGGGTTCAGTCCCTCTGCGTGACATCTTGGGCAAGTGTCTTCTGCTATAGCCCCGGGCCGACCATGCCTTGTGAGTGGATTTGGTAGACGGAAACTGAAAGAAGCCGTCGTATATATGTATATATAAATATATTATATATATATATATATATATATATATATATATATATATATATATATATTATATATATATATATATATATATATATATAATTTCAACAATTGAGGGTAAAATTAATTAATTAATCAATTTCACCAAGTATTCAGTATGCAAAGGGACCATTTAAGGCGAATTCAAATTATTACATTATATAAAAGGGCTTAGTAAAATAAATTACTTTGCCGCATACTGAACATTAGAAATAGCAGCTAAAAAACTTTTTTAAAACTATTTCTAATACTTAAAGAAAACCTCTCTCATATAGTGTTTGCTCAATTCAACTCACGCAAATATGGGGGTAGAGACATTAAAAAATCAAGTGCAAAGGTTATTTGAGAACGTACGTTTCAAGATTAGTCAACACGACATTTCTATCATCAGCTCAGAACTCCCTGGTTTGGATCTGAAAACACTGAAAATAGGAGCATACCCTTTCGGCTTCCTCTCGCTTCTGAAGATCTGCTTCCAACTAACAGTGCCAACAAACCCAAAAATGCAAGCGAAGAATTTCTGCTCTCCCCTTTCCACCAGCGTGGATATATATATATATGTGTGTGTGTGTGTGTGTGTGTGTGTGTGTGTGTGTGTATGTGTGTGTGTGTTTGTGTGTCTGTGTTTGTCCCCCAAGCATTGCTTGACAACCGATGCTGGTGTGTTTACGTCCCCGTCACTTAGCGGTTCGGCAAAAGAGACCGATAGAATAAGTACTGGGCTTACAAAGAATAAGTCCCGGGGTCGATTTAATCGGCTAAAGGCGGTGCTCCAGCATAGCCGCAGTCAAATGACTGAAACAAGTAAAAGAGTAAAAGAGTAATATATATATATATATATATATATACACATATATTATATATGTATATATATATACAATATATTATATGTATATATATATATAGAGTTATTATTGATTGATTGATTGATTCTAGTTTCAGCTTATGAGCTGTGCCATGCTGGGGCACCGCCATATATATATACATTATATTAAATGTATATATATACTATACACATTATTACTATATATATATATATATATATATATATATATATATATATATAGATATATATATATATATATATAATATATACATATATATATATATATATATATATATAATATATATATACATATAGTATAGTATGTGTATATATATATATATATATATAACTTAGAATAACTTAGAAAGGTTTTGGCAAGTATTGGCCCAGGCCATGACTAACTTAATAGCACCACCTGTCGAAGTCTTTCAATTCAGGATTTGGGCACCAAGGCCCATTCGAGCAGATAGTTATTGTTTGCGGAGACATATCCGGGTGTGGGTGGTTTGTCCGGGACTGCTTGAAGGCATTTGTCCAAAGACTTCTTGAATTTTGTGTGGTCAGTTTCTTTTTTGATGTGTCCTAGTGTAATGTTGAAGAGAACGGGTCCAATTGAGGTGAAATAGTTGTGCCGTATTGTCGTTATGTGATGCGATTTAGATTTTTGTTGTGGACGGATGGCACGTGGTCCAATCCTTGGATGTATTTTGAAGGTGATGCCAACATCATTCGGACAGTGCTGATGGAATATTTTCCACATCATACAGATTATGTAGCGTTCACGGCGTCGTTGGAGTGAATACAGTTTCAGCTTCTTCTAGTCTACCCCTAGTAGTTAAGGTCTGACATGCCATCTATCTTTTTGGTGATTGACCTTTGGGGAGCTTCAATCTCATAATATTTTGTTTTATGTAGGGAGACCACAGTGGACAGCAGTATTCAAGGTGGGGTCGGGCAAAAGTAGAGAAGAGAAGGATAATAGTGTATGAATCTCTCGACTGGAAGGTTCTGAGAATCCAGGAACACATTCTGCGGGCCATGCCAACTTTGCTGCTTATATGTGTAGCCCAGCTTATGTTGTTGTCCACTGTTACTCCCAAGTCTCTGATGTTGTTGGACGCCATGAGAATTTCTCCAGAAGGAAGGGAGTATGGGAGTTTCAGAGCGTTCTCCCTTCCAAAGTGGATCAGTTCGAATTTGTCTTCGTTTAGCAGCATGTTATTCTTTTCCGCCCATTGGACAACAGCCAGTAGGTCTGACTGAAGGCTTATTCGGTCATCCACGCCATTGATGACCTTCTGGAGCTGGGAATCATCAGCGAAGGTTCTGATGTTACTGTGTTTGATGGTGTCAGTAATATCATTTATGTAGATGATGAAGAGGAATGGGCCCAACACAGTGCCTTGTGGGACACCACTGCTGACTTTGGCTGGGCTGGATTTGACTACTTCGACTACATGCTGGGTTCTGTTAGACAGGAAGCACTTGATCCACTGCAGCAGCTTTCCAGTGACACAAAAATTGGACAGCTTTCTCAGAAGGATCTTATGATCAACCCTGTCAAAGGCCTTGCTGAAATCAAGGTAGATGACATCAGTGTTGGAACCCTCTCCCAAGGCTCTCAAAATGTCATCAAAATGATGCAGTAGCTGTGGCAGGCAATCTCTCCCATTACGGAATCCATGCTAGTTGGAGTTCAGCATATTATGACTCTCAAGGAAGTGAGTCATACGCGATCTCAGCACTCTCTCAAATACCTTAATGATATGAGAGGTGAGTGAGATTGGACGGTAATATACAGAATATAATGTATATATATATATATATATATATATATATATATATATATATACACATATTATACTATATGTATATATATATATATATATATATATATATATATACATTATATTATATGTATATATATACACATATTATATTATATGTATAATATACACATATATATTATATGTATATATATATGTATATATATACACCACATATTATTTATCTATATATATATATTATATACACATATATTATATTTATATATATATATATTATAATATATACACACATATTATATATATACACACATATAACATGTGTATATATATATATATGCCACCCTATATTGATAATTATGAATTTTCTGGTTAATTCCGTAATGGAATCGACGGTATATTTATTTTCTGCCGATAAATTTGGCGCGAGTGCGATGATTTGAAAATTTTAGGTCAGATATTACCTTGGCAGGGTCGGAAGGCCTCGTGAAAATATCTGTTCCGACTTGGGCTATTCTTACTGAAGAATCTGAGGGCCTATGGAAGATTGGCTTGATTTAATTTAATCAGGTTAGTTTACCATTAAACAGCAGATGAAACGGTGCATCGTATAAGAAATTACAGGGTAAATGTTTTTTAAAGTTTTTAAAATTTTCTCCTGGTTTACGGAATTAATTTTTATTTGCGGTTGAAGCTTTGGCTGTTATTTCTAGTGGGTGAATGGCCTATTATGGCCGTTCCTTGATTGTTGATGTTGAACTTAAAAATGGTCTTTGACTATTTAATTTTCTCCCACTAGGCCGCTGGTGGCAAAAAAATTCTACAAAATTTTTTTTTTGCCACCCTATATTGATTAATTATATATATATATATATATGATAAAGGTCACAAAAGTGAGCTTTACTATAGCACCAGCTACTGCCAGAAACAAAAGTGAAACACCACAAAAGCCACGAAGAGCTCTGTCTTAATTTGCCCTTAGGACCAAATGGTTAATAAACACCTGGTTTCATTTGCTTTACATATATATATATACATATATATATATATATATTATCTCTGGAGTGGCAATGGGAACGCGAATGAGCCCCAACTATGCGAACCTGTTCGTTGGCTATGTTGAGGCCCAAATATTTTCTAATTTCACTGGTCCCACTCCCGAACATTGACGACATTATCGGTGCCACCTCACTCTCCCGTGAACATCTAGATTCCTTCCTCTCTTTCGTTCAATCCTTTCATCATGCCCTCCACTTCACCTCCACTATCTCCAACACCTCTGTCTCCTTCCTCGACATTTCGGTCAGCATTCATCACTCCACTCTTACCACCTCCATTCACTACAAACACACAGACTCACACACATACCTAAATTTCTCTTCCTCCCACCCAAAACACACCAAGCTTTCCATCCCCTATTCCCAATTCCTCCGTCTACGTAGGCTCTGTAGTGACGACCATGACTTTGAGACTCAGTCTCAACGCATGGCTCGCCACTTCATCCTACGTGGATACACCCTCACCACCATCCATACCGCCCTTGCCAGAGCACGTTCCATAGACCGTGGATCTGCTCTCTCCCCTCCGAACCCGCCCTGTAGTCTCCCGCCTCCCTTTTCCCCTCACTTACCACCCCACGCCCCTACCTCTCCAACGCATCTTTCCGGCATCTCCGGTCCGACCGTCCACTTCACACCTCTTCCCTAACCGACCCCTCCCCTCCTTCAAACGAGCCCATAACCTACGAGACCTTTTGGTCCACAGCTCCTTCCCTGACTCTACTTCCCAACCTGGCTCGTTACCCTGCTCCGGCCCACGTTGCCGCACTTGCCCTTACCTCTCCAACACCACCCTCCTCACCGGCACCCATCATCGACCCTATCGCATCATCAACTCCTTCACCTGCACCTCCAGCAATATCATCTATTGCATCTCTTGCTCTTTCTGCCATTCCCTGTACATCTGACAAACGGGACGCCGCTTGGCTGACCGGTTCGCGGAACACCTCCGTGACATCCGCCTTGCCAACGACACACCGGTCTCACGCCATTTCCTCCTCCACGGTCACTCTTGCAACACTGTCTGTATTCGGTTTGTCCTTGCACAGAGGCCATCCGGATTTCCGTTTACGCCGTGAAAAGCAGGGATTAATCTTCTCTCTTCGTTCTTTTACGAAATGTTGGTCTCAACTCTCCCATCTCCCCCCCTCCCCTCCTCCCTGATCCTATTCTTCTCTTCAGTCCTTCATTTTTCACCCCCTACTCTCTTTCCCTCCTCTTCCCTTCTTTCCCTCCTTCTTTCCTCTTTCTTCTTCCCTCTTTCCCTTCTCTCTTTCTCTTCTTCTCCCTCACTCCCCTTCCCATCTCTTACCCTCTCCCTCCTCCCCCCTCTCACCTCCTCCTCTTCCCCTCTCATTCCTCTCCCCCTTTTCCTCCTCCCTCCTCCCTTGTCCTTCTCCCTCCGTTCCCCTCCCCCTCCCCCCTCCATTCCCCATCTCATCTCACCCACTCACCCATCCTTCTCTCTTCTCCCTTTTCCTTCCCCGTTCCCCTCATCCCCCCTCCTCTCCCATTTCCTCCACTCTCTCCTTTCCTCTTCTCCCTCCTCCCTCGTCTTCTCTTTTCATTCTCCCCTCGCTCTCCTACCCCATATCCCCCCTCTCCCCATACCCCCTTCCCTCTCCCTCCCTCCTCCCCTCCCTCTCCTCCCCTCTCCCCCTCATCTCCTCCTTTATCTCCTCCCTCTCTCCTCCCTCCTCCTTTCTCTCCCCTCATCTCCTCTCTCTACACTACACCATACGACATTACACATCACATCATACATACATACACACGTCCAGACCTTTCATACGCACTACACACTCTCTCATACACACACACACCCTTATGTTGGGGCGAAGTCCTTTGACCCTGTTATCTCCCCTATTTTCGCTCTTGCGTCTCACGTTTGATCTCTGACTTCTGGCCGGAATCAGATCGCCATGTTGAATCGCTAGCTTCTGCAACGCATTACTTCCCTGTCCTTGTTCTCTCCGTGTTTCTTTTCTGTGTATCTTTCTGTTGAAGAACGTAGGCTCGAACGTAAAAGATTTGTTTTATTTATATTCCTGAGCGCCATACTAATATAATTGTTGTTGTACTTCACCTGCCTTCGTCTTTGTTTATTTTCATAAGCTTCCCGTTATATATATATTATATATATATATATATTACGCGTATAGAAACATGCACATATACATACTTTCATATACACACATAAATATATATGTACAGACATATATACATGCATGCATACATAAATAAATACATTCATAGTGTATACATATATATATATATATATATATATATATATATATATATATATATATATATATAGATACTATATATATTGTTTTATACTCTAGGCACAAGGCCCGAAGTTTTGTGACAAGTGGGTGGGCATTCGATCAGATCAATCCCAGTAAGCAGCTGGTACTTAATTTATCGACCCTGAAAGAATGAAAAGCAAAGTCGACCTCGGCGGCATTTGAACTCAGAACGTGAAGACAGACGAAATGCCGCTAAGCATTTCGCCCGGCATGCTTACGATTCTGCCAGCTTATCACCTTCTGTCATCCTTAATATTCTTTTCTACTCAATGCACAAAGTTCGAAATTTTGGGGAAGGGGGCCAGTCGATTAGATCGACGCCAGAACGCAAGTGGTACTTAATATATTAACCCCGAAAGGATAAAGTCGACCTCGACTGAATTTGAACTCAGAACGTAAAGACAAACGAAATGCCACTAAGCATTTCGTCCGACGTCCTAACGTTTCTGCCATCTTCACCACCTTCTCTCATCCGTAATATTCTTTTCTACTCTAGACACAAGGCCCGAAATTTTGGAGGAAGGGGCCAGTCGATTAGATCGACGCCAGTACGCAACTGGTACTTAACATATTGACCCCGAAAGGATAAAGTCGACCTGAGTTGAATTTGAACTCAGAACGGAGAGACAGACGAAATACCGCTAAACATGTTTGCACTATAATATAAGTTCAAAATTCTGATGATCGAAGAGCTTAGTCACCATAGAAACCGACGGTGGTCAATTTTGTATAAATATGTTCTTTGTTTTTTTTTTTTTTTGCTTTCTTTATTGTTTTTGCTTGTTTTTTTTTTTATATATCTAGCTGATGATTCATTCCAGCAGGATGGAGAGTTTGTCAGTCACTGTGTCTCGTCAGGCGACAAGATTTTACCTGAACGGACGTAGTAAACTAGAAAATCTTATTAACGACCGAGTCTATCACCGACTTCAAACGAATAAATAAACGGTGCTACATGTATTAAGTGTTCCATCTCCCATTAGCAATCTCAACCCTTCTATCTCACTATTTTGCACTCTGTTAGCTCTCTCTCCTCACTCTCTCTTTCTATCTATCTCTCTTAAACACGCTCTTGGAATCTCTCTCTCTCTCTTTTCCCTTACTTTCGTGCATATATATATATATATATATATGTTAGAAGGTAAGTTTTCATGGTAATACAACCCGGGTACTTATAATACGTACCTATTATATTGCGTCATTAAGCAAA
>NW_021832260.1:60000-62139 GCF_006345805.1 Octopus sinensis | reverse complement strand
AGTAAAATTTACAAGTTAAATGTGAAGCAGAAATAACCTCACTAGGAATGGTGAAAGTATTCAGCAAACATGACAAGCAGCGAGTAGAGGAATAGCATAGCATCGGCTTCTATTGTGCAGACTGTGTATATATATATATATACACACACAGTCCGCACAATAGAAGCCGATGCTATGCTATCCTCATATATAAAATGTGCCCTTTTAAAGCCTAGCCAGCTCATGGGCCCGGTTTCCATGTCGTATGTGTTCCCCAGTGGACGGGACGACAGTCTTCGCAGCGTTGCTCATTTTTGCCAGCTGAGTGAACAGGAGCAACGTGAAGTGAAGTACATATATATATATATATATATATATATATATATATATATCATATTATATATATATATATATATATATATATATTGTACTAGCACAAAGACTGCCCCCGGACTTTTTAATGCCAGCCACTTGATAATATTTCTACATTGATTCTCAATTCTAATCATTTTTATATTGTCTGCTGTCGTGCCTTTGCTGCTAAATGTTCTTTTTCAGTCGTATATTTTAACATTCTTTCGGTCGAACCCGCAGAAATGCCAAAATGAACAGCTGGTTTTGTTCGTTTGTTTCCGTAAAAATGTACATTTATTTGCATTTTTAAATGGAAGAGAGGAGAAACTGAAAGTTGTATGTACGGGAATATGAAATGGACGTGTGAGAGAGAGAAAGATTGAGTGAATGGAGTGTATTGTCATGTATATGTATATACATAACTAAAGATGCATACATCATTTTTGTGTGTATGTACGCGTATGTGTTGGTGTGTGTGGTTGAGAGAAGAGAGAGAGAGAGAGAGCCACTTAGACATCAATTTCTCTGTCTTTCACACACACACACACACGTACATACAAAAGAGATGTATGCATATGTATTTATGTGTATACGTATACATGACAACACACACCCTTCACTCTTTCCCCTCTCTCTCTCTTCACTCACCACACAAACACATTCATACATAAATACAACTTACATACAAATAATATATATATATATATAATATATATATATATATATATATATATATATATATATACATACAATATATATATATATGCATATATATACACATATATACACAAACCACCCACCTATATATATATATATATATATATATATATATATATATATAATATGCTAGCAGTATCACCCGGCGTTAATCAGGTTTGTTTCGACCCTTTAGAATTGAAATTTTTGAAAAGTAAAAGTTTTGCATTATGTATCTTGTTATTCCCTTTAAGTGAACATTTTTCAGGTTGAAATACACCGAAAAATGGCGACACAGCAGTCAAAAATCGTAAAAAATAGGAATTTTCATAGGAAAAAAGCACTTTTTTTATGTAAATAATTTTTTGTGTTAACATGGTCCGATTGTATGATAGCCTTCCCCTATCATACTCTCAATTTTGGTCAACTTGCGCCGCAGGGTCTCGGAGGAGATAGTGTTAGTTGAAGGCTACTAAACCTGCCATATATAGACAACTTCAGCTTTACATATATAGAGAGATATATCATATATATATATATATTATACACATTATATATATATTATATGTATATATTATATATATCACATATATTTATATATTATATTATGTATATTATATGTACATATCATATATATTATATGTATATATTATTTTTTTTTCAGGCGAACATTTATATACATACGTAATCTGATTCTCAATTTCCCGGATTAATAGTCATTAAGTCAATTAAAAAATATATTAATGAATATTCACACTAATTACTTCCAAATAATATATGGAAGTCTAAAGTGTATATAGTAAAGCTAATTATTTCCACATAATAATAATAATAATAATAATAATAATAATGGTGGTGATAATGGCAGTGTGAGAAATAGGTGAACAATTTGCTTTCTCTAAAAAGAATTTTCGCCGTGGAAAAATAACTGCATAAAAATGCATAAAATTTAGAAGCTTACTCAAGGTTAACAGAAGCCATGTCAGAATAATATGCTAGCGTTCTTTCCCTATCGAATTGTTGCTGACATCATGCATGGCGAAGTCGTTAGAGGAACGACTAAAGTTTCTTCCGGTATTTGTTCTGACTCTCTACATTCGAACCTCTAAT
>NW_021832260.1:37500-55000 GCF_006345805.1 Octopus sinensis | reverse complement strand
CCGCACTCAGCATTATTTTCATCCCCACTTTCAGCCCATCACCTTTGGGAATGGAAATGGTTTCTGATATTTTTCGTTTTCTGGTTTTCGTTTTCTTTGTTTTTTCTTTTTTTTTTCGAAATCGACACAATACACAGAAAATATGAAGTAGGGTGGAGAGACTGAAAGAAAATAGATAAGGGTGAAAATAAATTCAAAAGAAAAGTTTCTTCGATATCAAAATATTACATTTTCTCCAAATAAGCTTAAAAGCACTCCACATTACTATTACCATAGTCCCTGATCAAGTGTCCTTGCATTGGAAACTAAATACATGGGTTTGAAAATGATTTTGCTAAAATTTCCTGAAATCCGTCATGGCTTGTAACGTCCCGTGCTGCAGTCACAATGGGTGTAAATGAGCTAACGAAAGGAATACTATCTATCTAGCCTTATATATACTTTGTCAGTGAACAGGTCGCGGATTTTAGCGACGAAAATATTTTGACAAATTAAACTTAAATGTTGGAGTGAATCGAACGGCTTTTGTGTGTTTCTTAAATGGCTTATAAACACCTTCCACGCTGCAATTGTTTTCGTTTCAGCACACGATCTCAGATCAAGTTACTTGCTATGCGAGTACATCTCCAATATATATAATATATATATATATAATATATATATAATATATAAATATATATATATATATATATAAAGAGAGAGAGAGATGCCAAAAGACAGTTTTTTGCCTTCAACTAAACACAGAACACAGCATTTTTTTACCTCGCGAGAACGTCTCATATGGATTCTTGATGCGTAAAAGCACTCGAATTTATGTCGCTGACAGACGAGTGCCGTCTACAGCGGCCACTGAAACTACCAGGTTACGTGGTAAAGGGTATCTTTTATCTTGTTTAAGTTACTCTGTCAAGCGGTGTTGGTGGACAAACATAGACATAAAAACATACACGCTAACCCACACGCACGCACAGACAGACAGACACACACACACACAACACGCGCACGCACACATACACATCAGAAGACAGATAGGTGTAAACATGACTGTTGAATGCACGAATTTCTACGTGTGTATATATATATATACGTTTAAATATTTGTTGTGCAAGATTTTTTATGTGAAGTCGTGTGTTGAAACAGATATTGTTATATTTCGGAATGGTCATTTTGCAAGTTTAGCCAATAAAAACACACGCACTATATATTTGGTGTTATTTTGCTTCAGTGTTATTTATTTTTTACATTAATCTTAATCTTATTTCGGCCAGAGTTCTTTCGTCACACTCCTGTGACCGCATCAGTGGTCCTTTGTTTTCTTCTTTCTTATTTGTGTCTCTCCTTACTAATCGTCAGCCATTTTGTATTTCTATTGTATGTCTTCATTTGCGCATGCTTATATCTCTATGTGCGTCTATGTTTATTTAGTGTGTGTATGTGGGGGGGATGCCTGTAATATTTGTATCTTCTGTTTATATATGTTCATGTAATTTGTATTTTGTTTTTGTTTTTGTTGCTTTTGTTTATTCTTATTTTGTTCATGTGTTTACATCCACTCATTATTATCATTACATATGCTTGTATGTATGTATGTATGTATGTATAACAACAATACTAGTAATAATAATAATAAATCGAATCGAAAAATATATATATATATAGTTATTTATTTCTATTAGTTTATTTATCTGTGTATTTATTATGTTTTCAGGATCCTCTATCGTCATATGTTGTGGTGTCTGTTAGTGCTCCATTCTAGTTTTCTATTCAGGCTAGGTTTATTTTCTATTGTGTGTGTAGCTTCTGTAATTTGTCTAATTGTTGCATCTGATTATTGTGTGGATAATATTTTAATTTCTATGTTATTGATTGATCCCCCGTGTTCCTGTTCGGCAAGTTGGTACAGAATCGATGAGCTTTTACCTTCCTTGAGTTGTCTCCAATGCTTATTTACCCGCTCTCCTATGCTTCTTGCCGTTTCCCCTACGTATGTCGTTGTCTTGTTACTGCATCGTCCCTCTATACATCTTATACTATAGACTACATTTCTGGGTTTACAGTTTGTTTGTGGGCTAAATCTACATACAGTACAGGGGGTTCTACTAAAAGGATAGGAGTGTGACGAAAGAACTCTGGCCGAAATAAGATTAAGATTAATGTAAAAAATAAATAACACTGAAGCAAAATAACACCAAATATATAGTGCGTGTGTTTTTATTGGCTAAACTGGCAATATGACCATTCCGAAATATAACAATATATATATATATATGCATGTATCTATGTATTTGCGTATGCATTTGTATACATATATGTACACACACATGTATATACATAAGCATACCTTGGCTTAAGTCGTTTCGATTTAAGTCATTCTCCGATTATACGTCGGTTTTCAAAAATAATATATGGAAAAATAAAAATCAAGTTAAGTCATTTTACTCGACTTTACGTCTGTCCGCCACAAATACTGGAATCGTAAAATCACTAGAAAACCGTTAAAAGCACATAAAATCATGTTATTGTACAATGAATAAGAATAAAATTATATTAAAATGCGTACAGTAAATGTTAAGATGCACACCATAAAGTAGTGTAGCTTAGTGAACCAAATCATGAAATCAGTTGTGTTATCTTATCTATCGGTCTTTCGGAGCTCATATTGCACTGTAGTTCTAATATCTACCGTTAGCCGTCATTGTTACTCGTGATTCCAGCGATTGTTTTGAATTCAGATTTGTTTGTGTCTGTTTATTGGCTACTTTCTCATTCTCATTCATTTGTGGCTTTAATTTTTGCCCTCATGTCTCCCAAGAAAATTCATAGTGAAAGTGCTACGCGCCATGCTATAACGTTCGAAGGTAAACTATAATAAGACGCCATGAAAAAGGTGAACAAGTGGTAGCAATTGCACGACCTTTTGGGATGAGTTGGACAACTGCATCGACGGCTGTACATGATAAGGATAAGAATTTAGCACTAATGGGTTTTTTTTAACCATGTATTATTGAAAATCCATTCATGAATAAAGTACAGAACTAAGAATGGTTATTATCAGTTTAGACTAGAGAAAGTAAATTCGACCAAGCCGAGCCTAGAGACAAGTTAACTCGACTTAAGTTGTATCTCCTGGAACCAATTAACGACGTAGGGTGAGGTATGCCTGTATATATTTGTTTGTGTATATATGTATATGTATGTGTATGTGTGTGTGTGAGAGAGAGAGAGAGTATATTTATATATGTATGCATATACCACAGGTTTCCTCTCAGTTCCTATCCACCAAATTTCACTCAAAGGGCATCGGTCGGCTTAAGTTTATTGTAGAAGAATCTTACAAAATGTTCCGTCCAGTAAGAGTGAAACAGAAACCACGTTGATGTATATCGACGTTCTTATCCACTCAACCATGCCTAAAATTTAGTCACATACTGTCATAAATGAAATTTATAGATAACTAAAATAAATGACATTAAATACATTGAATGATAAATAAAAATTAAATAAATTCGGGACATTGAATTTATATGGACTTAGGGATACCTGAATACTGTAATATATTAGGACATTGCGGCTCATATTTTTAAATTGGAAGGTCATAAACTTGTTCAAAATATATGTAGGTGGTTTCTATTTGACAGGATAGCATGCAATAAATTTACAAGTTTTATTATTAAATTAGAATTTTTTAAAAATATAAATTTTAGCTTGAAAAGAAAAAAAACTGAAACAAAAGGCAATTTCAAACTAAAATTGTATTAATTGTGACGTATATAAAATTGTACAATAAATATCTACATGTATATGCATGTAGATAGACAGACAAGACAGACAGATAGGTAGATACATACATATTTCATTTTCTGCATAAATATACATATTAGTACTCTTTTATATGTATCTATGAAGATATATAGATTGACAGATAGATATAGCACACGCAAACGCCAATGCACAACACAATATATATAATATATATATATATATATATATATATATATATATGAAAAACTAGTCAAAATAGAATCTGCTAAAATAATTTTATAAAGAAAACATTTCAGTACCGGTTTCGGTCATTTTGAGACCTTATATATATATAGTTTTTTTCAGAATGAGATGAAAAAAAAAAAAGACCAAGGCTTTGAAGATTTTAGAACATTTATAAATGTCTTTTATATCCCTTCATCGGAGATAGATAATAGATAGATAGATAGATAGATAGATAGATGAAATTTATAGAAAAACAAAAGACGAAGACGGGTGTATAGCAACAACCAAGTGTATTGGTTTGACGCTCGGGAAAATGAAAAAAGTATTTTACGTTTCGAGTCTACGCTCTTCAGCAGAAAGGAATAAGAGAAAATAAACAGAGAGAGAGAGAGAGAACGAAAAAAAACTTGTAGATTTAGCGGTCAATTGAACAATGCAATCATTACATCAATCTAAAATGCAGGGCAATCTTCAGCTGCACAAAGACATAGCATTTAATTAAATTAGAACAGATGGACACATTAGTATAATTATATTTAAAATCTCCAAGAAGTTAAGGAGATAAGCAAAGAGCATGCTGCCTCACTCCAGTTTAGAAGTTACTGAATTTTCAAGATATATGCATGAGAATATATACATAAAACATACAATTTATACAAATCTGTACATACACACACACACACAACACACACACACACACACACACTGTAAATGAATGAAAACTTCACGTAATTCTTTCTGTTTCGCTCCATCAGCAACAACGGTTTCGCTGTGTAATAATCATAAATATTGCTAAAACAATATCTTGGATGGGCAGGGCGTTGAGCTGGCAGAATCGTTAGAACGCCGGGCGAAATGCTTAGCGGTATTCCGTCTGCCGCTACCTTCTGAGTTCAAATTCCGTCGAGGTCGACTTTGCCTTTCATCTTTTCGGGATCGATTAAATAAGTACCAGTTACGCACTGGGGGCGATATAATCGACTTAATCCATTTGTCTGTCCTTGTTTGTCCTCTCTGTGTTTAGCCCCCTGTGGGTAGTAAAGAAATAGGTATTTCGTCTGCCGTTACGTTCTGAGTTCAAATTTCGCCGAGGTCGACTTAGCCTTTCATCCTTTTGGGGTCGATGAAATAAATACCTACTTCTTTACTACCCACAAGGGGCTAAACACAGAGAGGACAAACAAGGACAGACAAACGGATTAAATCGCTTGTATCGACACCAGTGCGTAACTGGTACTTATTTAATCCACCCCGAAAGGATGAAAGGCAAAGTCGACCTCGGCGGAATTTTAACTCAGAACGTAACGGCAGACGAAATACCGCTGAGTATTTCGCCCAGCGTGCTAACGATTCTACCACTAGTTACGCACTGGAGTTAATGTAACCGACTTTATTCCTTTGTCTGACCTTGTCTGTCCCCCTCTATGTTTAGCTTCCTGTGGGCAATAAAGAAATATCTTGGATGGGCTTCATCTGAATGCGGGCGTTGAAGAAGGGTGACTGTGTTGCAAAACGTTTGCTTCCCAACCACATGGTTCCGTGCGTGTGTGTGTTTGCGTCCTCCACCACCGCTTGACAACCGGTGCTAATTTGTCTACGTCTCCATGATATAGCGGTTCAGCAAAAGGAGTCGGATAGAAAAGTACCAGGCTAAAACAAGTACCGAGATCGATTCATGAGACTAAAATATTCTTCAGGGCCGTGCCCCAGCATGACCGCAGCCTAATAACCGAAACAAGTAAATCATAAAAAGACTAAAAAGAAGTACTAAAAATCGAACTGTCAGCCCAAGCTCCGCGTGTCAAGACATTACCACAACCCCTACTGCAGCCGCTGTCGCTACTGCTGCTTATACTACTAAATTAAGGGGAAAATAAACAATGTCAGCAGAAAGAGGGGGCAGGAGGGGAGGAGGAGGAGGAGGAAATAGTTTGGTTGTAATAATAAACAGTTAAATAAATCTTTAAGAAACATAAGATATCATTTATATTCGGGCGGATAGTTTTTGCCAGGACTAAAAACTTTAGAATCATAAAACATATAAACATACATACCATGCATACATGTGTATGTATCTGTGTATATATATATATATATATATATATATATATATATATATACAAATAAAAAATATAGATATATGAACATACATACATATCTAACAAAATGTAGTTCGGATATTGAAGACCATTATTTAGTCATAAACATAATGAGGGGGAAAAAACAGAAGAAAACATAAGCCATTCTCACAAAACAATAATGAAAAAAAAAAAACTGTTAGAAAATAAAATAACACATTTAACAACAACAAAAATAACAGAGAGCAACGGTTTCTTTTCTCCAATCATTTTCTTACGGTCTGGTAAGTTTAATATAAATTTGACTACTGAATTGCTCGCTGGTTGATGAGGGAAAGTTTTGACGCCGGTAATTTCCTAGGCGAATCAAATCTATTTAGATAAATGATTTAATTTTGCCAGTTCATAAGGCCTTGTACAAACGTATTAATATTTAGAACGACACATTTTCACTCTCGATCCCAAATGGATCCAAGGTGTCGATGAAGTTTTTGGTGTAGTAGTTGTTTTTGTTGATACTATTTAACCTAATATCAACCCAAATTGAGCCAATCAATGATCAAATACTTTGCAGATTGATTGTCCCGTGTGACTGCAAATCAAGACATACATCGTTCGCGTGTATTGCTTCATTTTTTAAAATTCAAAACATCTCCGGTATGAAAAACAGCGCAAGTAAATAAGAGTACAAAAAAATTCTATGCTTAAGAAGAAACAATAGAGAATTTAACGTTTCGGTTTATTGTCCATCGTCAGAAAACATGAAGTAGATCAGTGAAATGTTCTCAACTGTTTGGACTTCGAAAGAAAATGGCTAAAAAGCAACAAGTAAAGTACAGGTAGCTGTGTAGTAAGGAAATTTGCTTCTTAGCCACATCGTTCCTGGTTCAGGCACACTTTGGAGAGTGTCTTCTACTTCAGCATCGGGCCGACCGAAGCCTTCTGAGTGGATTTGGTAGACAGAAACTGAATGAATCCCATGTCGTATATATATATATATGCACGTGTGTGAGTGTATGAGTGTTTGTGTTTTCACCACCACCATTTGACAGCCGGTGCTAGTGTGTTTACGTCCCCGTAACATATCGGTTCAGCAAAAGAGACCAATAGACTAAGTACGAAACTTAAAAATAAAAATAAGTTCTGGGTTCGATTCATTCAGCTAAAATTCTTGAAGGCGAAGCCCCTGCATGGCCGCAGTCTAATGACTGAAACACGTAAAAGATAAAGGTGCTGGCCAACAAAAGTAAAAGAGCGAAATGATGTGTCACTACCAATAAATACACTAGAGCTAATGCTAACAATAACTCCTACCCCGATACTAAACTCAACTCTAACCCTAACCCCAACACTAACGCTAATCTTATCTCTAATCCGAACACTAGATTTAACCTTCATCCTTTGCCTGTCCTGTGCATCACATGTGATACACAAGACTATTTCTCTGGTGTCCATGCATTATATACGATATACATTCCCAATTTTTTTCAGTTACCAGAATATTTTGGCGGTTTATTAAAAGGAAGCTTTATTATTACTCACAACATATGAAACAAGGGTTAACTAAAAGTCTGAAAACAAGCACGGGTGTTTAGAACACGCTTTTCACAGGCAAAGGGTTAGCACTTATACTTACGATAACTCAACCCAACATTAACCTTAAATCTAACACAAGCCTTATCCCTGGCTTTAACACTAACCTAAACTCTAATCTCCCAATCTTAAATCTAGTTCTAAGCTTCACCCTAACCAAAATACCAATCTTAACACTTATCCTAATGCTACCTTAAGGTCTCATCCTAAATCTAGCACTAACATTAAGTCCAACCTTAACCTAATCCTTATTTACCATCTAACTCACCATGATTCTATCCCTAAAACTGACCCTAACACGAACTCTTACAAATTACTTCAAAAGGTCTGCAAATTTTCGTTTATTCGACAAATTGGAACATCGTTAATTCTCGTAAAGTTGAAAACTGCAGAATATTGAGTTATTCAACACCACCAGCAGCCGCAGAGAAACATGTGACCATCCATACGTTTCTATCGTTTCTTCGTAAAATACAAGAGACGACATAACATGAATGTATTTTTGCTACAGTTGCATTCATCATACTCTCGTTATTCTGCATGCTGCAACGCCGATACCATAGCAACAGAATAACTCACGAGGGAGAATTTACGTGAGTGCAGTTTTTACATGGCAGCTAGTTACGTAAACGAGTGGCGGCGGCGGTGGTGGTGGTGGTGGTTGTGGTAGTCGTCGTCGTCGTCGTCATTGTGGTGCTGGTGGTGATGGTTCTGGTGGCAGCATTTGCGGTGATGGTGAATGAGAATTCCCTTATACCTTACCTTCAAAATATCATACCGTTTTCGTAACGGACGGACTTAATTTCATTCAACGTGGAAAATTAGCAATTGTGTAATTTTTGAAGTGTATAATTACTAGTAGTTAATTAATATTGATTATCTAAAAATAGTTAATTAGAAATGAGAATCGTGAAGGAAACACTTTCTATTCAGGTTAGGGTATAACAAGAATTTTTAATTACTGCTCAACCAATGAGTCTTTTTTATTTGTGGTTGTTGTACATGTTAACGGTAGAGTATCTGCAATGTCATTAGGCCTTTCAATTATTTCGGTATGAAGACCCCTATTAACATGGCGGCTTTAAGTTGGAAAGGCATTCAGCAAATGAAAGCCATTCAATTGGAAACGTTCATAAAGATTCGCTTGACAATGCTATCACAAGCCTCACCTAAAAGCAAAAAAAAAAAGGAAAAAAACTGTCGAAATACGTACGTGTGAGCGTATATATATATGTATATGTATGTATATATGTATGTATGTATGTATGTATGTATGTATGTATGTATGTATGTATGTATGTATGTATGTATAGATGTGTGTGTGACTGTATGAATAGATATATATGTATAGGTATATACATACACACATATATATATATACATATATATATAATGTATATATATATATATGCATTTATATATGCATTTATTATATGTATATGTACTCTCTCTTTTCTCTCTCTCTCTCTCTCTATATATATATATATATATATATATATATATATATATAGAAAAAGAGGGAGAGAGATGGACGGAATGAGAGAGAGAGGACATAAAGATAGAGGGAGATTGATGGGACAAGCAGACCGACAGATATACATGTATATGCACATACATATTTACACACCCACATTCGTGCATAGATATACATGTACGTATATACATACACACACATATGCACACATATATATTTATACATGTATAATATATGTATGAAGATACATATGTGTGTGTGTATGTAAAGATAGATAGGTAGATAGATAGGGAGAGAGAGAAACAGATAGGCAGACAGACGGACTGGCAGACATACAGACAGGCAGTCAGACAGACAGAACAACTTCTTTCGCGTCACCTTTGTTCTCTGTGCTGAAAGAAATTCTTGTAAAGCACAAGGCCAGGAACAGGATACACCCCTACCTCATCATCAACACCATCGCCGCCATCATCAGCACCACAATCTTCAAAGCCATCCCCAGCAAAACCCCCGACTCTACCAACTCTAACACTAGCACTGAGAACACCAACACCACCAACAGCATTACCAGCACCACCATTAGAAACGCAATCAGAAATACCACCACCCCAACACCACCACTACTACCATTTCCTGCAACACCACCACCGCCACCTTCACTAACCTAACTGCCACCACCACACCTCCATCCCCTATATCAACATCGCTACCGAGACCAGAAGCACCATCAAAAATAAATTCCAGCGCACAACTCTTCATCATTCCAACTCTATCTGCGAAAACCGCTACTTTTGTTCCTTCTTCACCATTTTTACTTGTTATTCCTGCAATCATTGTTTGGTTTTGGTTCGATTCTGTTTAGCTATCTACCCTTCGTTTGTTCTTATATTTGCTTTCTTTTTTATTCTTCTAAAAGCGACCAATTAATTGTATTGAATGACAAAAATAAACCAACTTGAAGGTAAAAATTCGCAGAGCTTCGCTAGTGTTCTTCACAATACTTCTTATTTAACAGATCGTTCGGTCGACCATTTGTTCATTTTGTTAAATCAACTTTCTCTCTCTCTCCATGTATATATAATATATATATAATATATATATATATAGCCGCTTATCTGTCTCCTCTTTCTCTTTATCGATAGATACACATATATATGTGTGTGTGCGTATATATATACATAAACATATGCATATATATATATATATATGTAGATACATGTCCAAATATGTCTGCATTGACTGTTGTCCCTTGCTTTCTGTCCCTTTTTATATTCTTCTGGTTCAAGAAAATTATTTTATCATTGCTTCTGGGTGAATATTTTTTCCTTCATACCTCAAAAGTGGCTGCATATTAACAAGCAACAATAACAGCAAAAATAAAATCAACAACAACAAAACGCAGTAATACAAGAAGCAGGAGGTGGAATTAGAGAAGGAGGGGGAGAAGGAGCATAAGCGTTTCCACAAGGGCGGCTTTTTGGGGACAGTATGAAAGAAGCGTTGCACAAAACAGCGAGGATGGAGAAATTATTATATCGAGTGAAAGAGGAATAATAATATAATAATAATAATAATAATAATAATTGGAGGCTAAAACTAAAAATAAAACGTGTGAAGCATTCATAAGTCAGTTAAGCTTAATTCTTGAAATAAATATTGAAATGATGCCAAAACTCGAAGACAAGAAAGTTATTGATGCCTGTGTGTATGTGTGTGTGTGTGTGTGTGTTTGCGTAAGTGTGTGTAAGTGTGTGTGTGTGTGTGTGTGTGTGTGTGTGTGTGTGTGTGGAGATAGATTGATATCGATATAGATATATACATACATGCACACATAGTACTAATGTATATATCTGTTAACTATCTATGTTCATATATATATATATATATATATATATATATATATATATATGTATATAAAGAGAGAGAGAGAGTGAATAAGAGAGAGAGAGATACATACGTGTGTATGTGTGTTTGTATGTATCTATGAATGAAAGTATGGAGATAATGTATGTATGAACGATGATATAAACTCAGCCATAATTCTAAGATAGTTTCCAAAACAAGCCACAGCACTCTTCACCGCCCAACCACCATCAAGACTACCAACAATACCAATAACACCATCACTACAACCAATAGAACCAACAGAAAAATCGAGAAACAAACCCCAAAAAAAAACAAGACCAGAAAGAAAACGAAATTTAAAAAGAACAATAAACAAAAGCATTCAAGTGAGAAGCAAATCATGGTTCAGTCATGCGCAGTGATGCAATGTGTTACAACAGCGACTTGTGGAGGACATTATCGAATTTGCCGCAGTGGTTTTCGTACTCTCACTAATCAATCGATCAATCAATTTATCGATATTTATTGGATTCATATGCAAGTATCATAAAGTGAATTGTTTTGACTTCTTTTCGTCCGATTCAGTTTCTGTAAGTTCGTTTATTGTTATCTTTTAAGAGCCTTTAACATGAACCTTGAGTTGTGATTGGTCACCGGATTTAAAAGTTCAACCGCTACAGCGGAACAATCGTCAATGTCGTAGCTTTTTCGGCGTTATCGAGAACAACTTCGGATAGAGTGATGTGCATTATATACATACATACACACTTTACACCACACACACACACACACACACAACACACACACACACACACCACACACACACACACACCACACAACCACATATATATATATATTATATATATATATATAAAAATCAAACATTCTATAATTATAAACATAATCATAATCAGGAGTCAGTTAATTGTTTCACCACGCACCGAATTTAGAAATAGGAGCTAAAATGCCTTTTCTGCTACCATAAAGATCTCCCAAACAGTAACACAGTGTGTGGCGAAGCAATTAACTGACCCCTGATTATAATTGTTTAAAATTATAGAATATTTGTATGATTTTACGTAAAAAGGTTATTTTAACATACCGAGCTAATTGGTAAAATTATTAATTATTAATTGATTAATTGATTTTACCCTTTTAGTATTATTGACATATAAATCAAACACATATGTCTCAGTGTGTGCCTATGTGCGTCTGTGTCCGTGGGTTTGGGTTGTGCGTGTGTCTGTGCGTGTGTATCCATGCGTATGTGTTTTCTACCTCAGGGTTTCTCCAACTCTTTTAAAAACGTTCTTAAAGGGCTGCCTTTTTTTCCTATTACTAGATCTCTCTCTCTCTCTCTCTCTCTCTCTCTCTCTCTCTCTCTTTACTCTCTCTTTATATCCATATATCCGATAGATCGATCGATCTCTTAAAACAATTAAAGAAGCGAAGATAGATAATCTTCGCTTCTTTAATTGTTTCTGTTTACTCCTTTATTCCTTCATTATCTCTCTGTCTCATATTTTCCGAAATCCGAAACAATCACCTCCTTGCCTGTTAGCACAAACACATATTCTTGTCCCATAGTCGCAAAACATTATTCGGTTACTTATTTCTTCTGTTAAGGGCCGTTCTTATTCGTTTCTCCGTTATTTATCATTTATCATTTTCCCGTTGTCTTCATAACACCTCTTGATTTACCGTCTGGTCTACAGACTACATCTGTTCCTGTTGTATTTGTCAATCAATTTCCTGTTCGTTTTCGCAATTCATGTTTGCTCATTTCTAAACCAGCACCTTCCCATGCAAACACCGCAAAATTTAAGTCTATGTTCGTAGGTGTCAAAATTCTAGTGACATTCGGTCGATAACTGACAAAGTATTAAGCATGTTCGTGACTATAATGTGCTTGAAATGTTGTTCTTCCAAATGTTCCTTTGTCGTTCCGTGTGCGAAACTTTTATCAATATAGATGTACATATTTCTATGAGTTTGTGAGTTCGTGCATATGACATAAGGTTTCTTACGACCGATTCCGATTCCAATGTTAGTCGGTGCTATCGAAACATGGCGTTTCATCAGGCCGAATACAAATGCGTAAAATAAAGTGATTCTTTAAATTTGATTCCTGATAAACTTTTGTTTATTCTGTTGTTACCTGTACACTATGAGCATAGTGTGCCTGTATACGCATCCCCAGGGATAGCACAGATAATTGATGCCGATAGTAAATACGGATATTATTATCCCTTAGACGGTTACTACAACCGCTAATTCTGCTTGCCTATATATATATATATATATATATATATATATATATATATATATATATATATATACGCGTGTCTGTGGTGTTTGTGTGTGCATGTATGTATGTATTATGTATTTATGTATATATACATATATATATATGGAGCTGCCTGAAACGGCCGTAATGCACTAATACCTTGTTATCCTTGTTACTTACTTGCTTTTTATACACATATATAAACATATATACATATGTACACACACACATACATATATATATGTACATATGTATATATGAACTCTCACACGCGCACACACACACACACACACACATATATATATATATAAATAAGGGGAAAGTGAACTTCTGCGGAGAGGGAAAATACACGTCTCGGGCACAATCTTTTTTCAGAGGAAGAGTCGAAAGGAAAGAAAGTAATTAGGCACTTCTCGTTCACGTATAAAATCTCACGTGATCCTGAATTCCTTATCACTTACAGCCAGTCTTTCTTAACTCAGAGACTGTAAAACTCTGCTGTCTCTCATTAATTTCTCTCCGTCTGTTTTCTCCTGAAGAAGAACTCTGTCCAAAACATTAGATTTTCCACTCCTCACGACACGTTCGCAGTAGTGTCTTTATCAGTTTTACAACATAAGTCTTGACAACACAGAACAACTCCAGCCTCAGTGGAGTTTCTTTGTACATTTGTACATACATCAATAGCAGCAAACAACCAAAGACTTTAAAGAAGATCTTCACAAATGCTAAATTATTCTCAAGTATAACGGACACAAGAGTAAAAAATTATGGTCCTAACTTCGGAACATATCTCAAGCTTTTGGAAGGATTAGAATTCCATTTTAGACAAAGGCAAAAATTCAAAGTTAAATCCAACTTTACTTGCCCCTCTGAAAAGGTTGTTTATGTAATCAGATGTTCGAGCTACAGTAAAAGCTATATAGAATCGACAGGAATGTCGATCAGACGAAGATGTACAGTCCGCAGACAACAAATATCCTCCTATTACATCAATTTGCTACTTGCGCCTCAACACAAGTACAACTAAATAAAGAGGCCTCATTTATCGAAAAATATAAACAGGAGTTAAATATAAACCCATATTAAAAATTAAAGAATCATCCCAACTATTGTAAGAATTTAATGTAGGCCAATATTAAAAATTACAGATTTACACCCTGCTTTACTGAAAAATACCTTGGTTACTAATTATCACCCCCTAGCAAACAAAATGTCTAATTCAGAATTTCATCTAAAACTCAAAATTTGAAAAGCGTTAGCAAAACCGGTTATTATGTTGGAAGAAAAAGATCCTATTTTGTAAAATATTGTATAATACTTTTTCTATGATGATTCTAATATATTTTTTAGCCTTTTAAAACAAATCTTAGTTTTTTCATCTTATTTCTTTCTGTATATATATATATATATATATATATATATATAAATGATATCGGGAATTAAGGGGTTTGAATAAGAGTTTCACTCGTCCAGCAGCTGTTTCTCTGGGCTCGGTGGTTCAAAATAATAATTGTAAATAGAAAATTAAACGTGGGAAGAGTAAGTGAGGTAGATAAAATGTAGTGGTGGATGAAGTGGATATATACGCATAAGAATAGGAAGGAGGGAAGGAAACGAGCTGAAGAAAACACATTGAAGGAGAAGAAGGAGGAGAAAACGAAAAATGAGAAGAAAGAATAGAATATATATAGTCCGATTGAACGGACGAAAGCACTAATAAGCATTTCTAGTTCTACCGTTAATTCCAGCTTTATTCTTACATACCATGCAGTTTTCATAAGTGCACAGAGGGTGCTTGTGTTGACAAGGACACGGCATACACGGGAGAAACATCTTGAAGTATTGCAGAGAGATTAAATAAACACTTGAGGCAATATGATGCCAAAAATAGTCCTCCATACTCTACCAACATGCCAAAGGCCAACATGCCAAAGATCTACATGATGACACACTGGGCCGAAGCTCCCGAAGGACCCAGCAGTCAGACAAAAGCAGGAGTACGTACTCATAAATGAAACGACGTAGAAGGTAGTGATACTCCAATACCCACAGAATTTACTTACATAAATGCATTTATACCAAATCAAATGCTCTACATTTTAAATTGATGTAATGAAATGATTGCATTGTTCAATTAAATGGAGTTGCATAAAACGATCGTACTGCATTACCTCTGGATAGCCTTGTTGCTTATTTTGATTTTAATCACCTTATTTTGAAATTGTATGGATAATACCGTACTAAATTCTAGTGCCTCAACATAAGCACCATATTCATCTGCATCTCTCTCTCTGTGTCTCTCTCTTTCTCTCTCTCTATATATATACATATATATATATATAAACAGTAACATAGGCAATATGTTCCTGTATACATTACATTGATACATTATAAATACAGAATATACCGATATAGCTATATGCATACATATATATATGTATGTATGCATGTATAAAAATTCATAAGCATATATATATATTATATATATATATATTATATATATATATATACATATGTTTGTGTATAAATATATGTCTAAAATATGTATATATATATATATATATATATATATATATATATACACATGATATGTACATATCTATATTTTTCAAATTTTTATTTTTTATAATCAAATAAGAAGAAATTTACTATACTAGCTTTCAATTTAACATTCATAGATGACTAAAACAAAACTTCACTGCAAACTTGAAATTAGAATTTTTTTCTAAAATTAATCTAGCTTTAAAATTAATAAGGTTTCCCCCATTGAAAAAATACTATGCCTACTCATAATAATAAGTGATAGGTTTTTTTCCCCCACCTTTTTTTCTCTAAATTACATTCTCGGTGAATGGGATTAGGACCATTTGACATTGACCTAGTTTCTCTCACCAAACATGAATTCCTTTTATGGAGTTCTGAAACCTCCTTTACCCCATTTCTACAATTAAAAAATCTTTATTGCTTCTAACCTTACAGCAGTTAGGAACAACCATATCTTAGTCAGTCAGTGGAAGGACTTCACTACCTCATATGTTCTTAAAATTTAAATCCACATCTTTGTCTGTATATCTACCTTCTCTATAATGTTGCCACTTGATTTGAAAATTTTTGTATTAATGGAAAACCTCTATAATTGGCTAATGAGTACTCAGCATCTTAAATCTGTTGTAATACTTACAATATTTAATAAAATGATGTAGTACGAAACGATCGTACCAAATTACCGGAGTTATTCTTGCTGCTTATTTTGAGTATATACATTGATATATATGCACGTATATATGTATGTATATATTGCACGTATGTTTGCTAATGTCTTCATAAATATGCAGTCATTCATTATATTTTATTTTTCGCTCATCTGCATGCAATCATTTGGTCCCAGCAATTTCAAACACCCAGTCCCTGGGGTCAAATATGGCGGATTTTTACTTTTATGCCTCGTTGTCTGCTGCTGTCTTTGTTTCCTATTTTTCTCTTGCTGTTTTTGTTATTTATCTGATATTCCCGTTCTCTTATTTCTTCATCTTATTGTAATTTGTGTATATATGTGCGTGTGTAGATGTGTTTGATTGTGTGTACGTTTGCATGTACACATTTGTGTGTGTACATAGACAAGTGTCTTCGTGTATGTAAATATATAAAGCTGTTGTGAGAAATGGGATCTTTTTATTGCTTGCACTTATTAGCACGTAAATATATATACATGCACAAATAGTACATACACATACATACACGCAAGCATGCGCGGGCGCGCACACACACACGCACCACACACACACACACACACACATATATATATATATATACACATGCATTGAAACATTAAAGTGTATGAGTGCCTGTGAAATGGAGTATATGTCTGATTATTTCATGCTTCTATATGCTCATGGATATGTACACACACACACATATATATATTCATTTGGTGACCGCTGAAGTTAGAAAGCTAGAAAGATCTGCTGTGTATCTGGGTTTCTTTCTCTTTCGTTCCGCCATCTCACTCCTTGTCACGTGCACAAAGACATACAAACGCACGCACGCACACACGCACGCACAGATATATATATATATATGTGTTATATAATATATTATATATATATATTATATATATATATATAATATAATATATAATATATATATATAATGTATATAATATATATATATATAATATATAATAATATATATAATATATATAATATATATATATAATATATATATATATAATAA
>NW_021832260.1:27500-32500 GCF_006345805.1 Octopus sinensis | reverse complement strand
ATATATATGCATATATATATATATATATATATATATATATATATGCATATATATATATATAGCATATATATATATATGCATATATATATATAATATCATATATATATATATGCATATATATATATATATATATATATATATATATATATATATGCATATATATATATATATGCCTATATATATATATGCATATATATACATATCATATATATATATAATATTGCATATATATAATATACATATATATATATATTATATATATCATATATTATAACATTACATATATATATTGCATATATATACATATACTATATATATATGCATATATATATGCATATATATACATATACATATATATATATGCATATATATATACATATATATACACATATATATACATAAATATATATATATACACATATATATACACACATACACACATGTGTGTGTGTATTGGCGTTCTGGTACCAGATTAGTTTGTCTAATGATTGCATTAGGAAATAGTCATCTAAAAACATAGCTGAAAGGATTTTGGAGGTCAGAGAGAGAGAGAGAGAGACAGAGAGATAGAGAGAAAGAGAGATGGAGGAAGATAGAGAGATAATACGAAAGGTAAAAGGGAAAGAGAAGCTTAGAGAGCGAGGAAGCGATTTGGAAGATTGACTTGGAATATGAAGCAGTGTGGGTGCGAAAGGGACGAAGAAAGAGAAAAGATGTAAAATGGTAAAGAACGGATGCAAGACAGAGTGAAAGAGAGGGAGTGAGAGAAAGAAACGTGAATAAACGAGAAAAGTGAGAATATGGAGAAAGAGAGAAAGGAAAAGAATGAAAAAAATATAAATAAAAACGATTAGGAATGCATTTTCTTTGTTTTGTATACATTCATATATATATATATATATATATATATATATATATATATATGTATGTATATACGTATGTATATAGTATCTATGTATGTATGTATGTATGTTTTATATATATACGTATGTGTACATATATATGTAGGTATATATACAAATTTAGAAATATGTATATACATGTATATATATATATTGTTGTGTGTTAGTGTGTAGCAATATATATATATATATATAATATATAGGGGGAGAGAGAGAGAGAGATATTAACGCACATATCATATGAATACATATATGCACATATAGAAATATGTACATATACACACACACACATACATATATATATATATATATATATATATATATATATATATATATATATATATATTATATATATATACACAATACATACACACACATGCACTGCACATTTTGTGATTGTTATTTTTTTCTCTTCTGCCTTCCTTTTTTTAATAATTATATTTTTGTCTTTCTTTCCTTTTTCTGCCTAATTTTCTATTGGTTCTGCTGTTTGGTAATCGGAAATAAGTTTTTCTTTTTCCTCCTCCTTTTATGGTTGTTTGTCTTTGTTCGGAAAAAGACCGCTTCTCTTTCTCTCTCTCCAATTCGGTTAACTCTGCGAAAAATGACCCACGGACATGTTAATCTCATTTTTCGGAAATTACTTACTGACAGTTCGATCTCTTGTTCTTGTTGTCAACTGATTGTACTTGACATCAACATTAATTGATAATTCTATAATTGACAGATAAAAATAATAAGTATAACAATAAATTCCTCGCGTGACTGGTGCCGAAGATCATGAAGAGCCTTATGGATAAGTTATTCTCGTTAACGACACACGAAACATTAGGTGTGGAAGGTTCGAACCACATGTTGACGAATTATTATTTATAAAAAAAAGCTTGGTTAGATTTTCCATTTTTTACTTGTTGTAGTCATTGGACAGCGACCATTCAGGGACATTCCACTGGATGGTATTTTAGTCAACAAAATGGCCCAAATGATTATTGTCTTTTAGTCTGGTACCTATTCTGATGGTCTTTAGTGCCGAACCGCTAGAGTACGAGGACGTAAATAAACCTACATCGGATATCAAACGATGGTGGAGGTCAAGCACAAAAACTCGTGGTCACAGACACCCAACCATACACACGAACTCCGCCATACACATACAACGCCACACACACACACACACTCAGACACACACAAATATAAAAAAACAACTTTCAGTGTCAGTAGTGGTTTATTGAGACGGAATATTATGGATCTTTTTGTATCGAAGTACGATAAACTGAAACAAGTTCTTCCATGTATTAACTTTCATTTATTCGAGATATCCTTGGTCTGAAGAGTAGCCTACAGTATACACCTCGCTTGGATATTTACCACTTCCGAGGTTCTGATCACTATAAAACATATTTACACAGATCTTGTCGACTGTATTCCTTCACTCTTGAGTACGTACGTACGTACGTACGTATGTACGTACGTATGTATGTACGTACGTATGTATGTACGTACGTATGTATGTACGTACGTATGTATGTATGTATGTGTGTGGTGTGTGTGTGTGTGTGTGTGTGTGTGTTTGTGTTTGTATACACACAACCAGTTTATAATTAAAATATCAAAATGGCCCAACAGTATGCTCGGAAACTCTAATTGTTTGGGGTTTTTTGTACATTTTCTGCCATCTTTCATCTTTAATCGTTTAGTTACTGCAGTCATTAGTGTGGCCATGCTGGATCCCCACTTTGAATTTTAGCCAAACAAATTGACCTCAGTACTTATTCTTTTTAATCCTGGTACTTATTCTCTCGTTCGCTTTTTCCGAACCAAGTTACAGGGACGTTAACACATCAACACCGGTTCTCAAGCAGTGGTGGGGGACGAACATGGTACGAAGGCACATACACATATAAAAAACATACACACACACAAACACATACACGACGGTCTTCTTTCATCTACCAGATACACTGACAAGGCTTTCGTCGGCCAGTGGCTATAGTAGGAGACACTTGCCCACGGTGCCACACAGTTATACTAAACCCGGGTTCATGTGGCTGGGAAGCAAACTTCTTACCACACAGCAAAGACTGCGCCTAACCAGTGCCAAAGAAGTCCTGAAGACATTTTTGGAAGAACTGTACCTGAAAATATTTTTATTTATACCCTTGGTATTACTTGCTCTCATTTTTGTTTCATGTTTTTCAGTTAAAGCTGCTTCTAGCTCAGATTTCAGGCGACTTTGTTAAATGTCTGCCTGGCGACATACTAGGTAAACGTCTGCTAATGGTGTCTACGAGGTGTTGCATGGTCTTTGAGCAAGTTGTTGGAGTTCTTATCTATGTATACTGGTCCTTCGTAAGGTTTTGTCCTTTTCGTGTTTAGATTCAGTGCTGTATCTAGCATGTTATATATATATATATATATATATATATATATATATATATATATATATATAACCGGAGTAAACACATAAATGTGAAACAAGGTGGAAAAAAGAGTACTCAAATACCAGTGGTAGAGTAATATGCTTTATTTTAAGCAGCAGAAAATTCAACAAAATCTGTAACTCTGAGTTTCTCGTTGCCGTTCATCAGACAGTTTTTGCTAGAATGGAACCGATATATCAATTCAATCTAGACTCTTACAAACGCTACACCTTTAAAAAAAATGGACTTGTTTGATTGGCCCTTTAGAAAAAACAGTCAATCTTCGAGCGATAAACAAAAAGGTCAAAAATATATGTATATATATATATATATATAAACTTATAAAAATTATAAGATTCGAGGAAAAAACCTTACATTGAATAAAATACATATTGACACTAATGAAGAAAGTATAATTAAAGCATAGAAATTAAACCTGTTATAAATATTACACTGCAATACATATTATTATTAAAGTGTACATATATATATCAACATACACAGAAGGATGCGTGCAAACGCCATACATATACAGACGTATAAATATAAATCTAAAATATACACATAAATGCATGCGTACATATATTTACGCAATCCGTCTCGCACGCAAGTTAAAATAATCTATGTAGAGATTCTCATATACTGAGTAAGGGGGGAAACGAAAGAAAGGAAGAGAGAGAAAAAGGAACGAAGAAGGGGGAAGGAAAAAAGAAAAAGGAGGGGTGGGGGAAAAAAACGAAATAAGAAAAAATTATGTATACAAGCTGTATAACGGCATTATTGACATGTATGGAGACAAGTATACAAATACACAAGTTCGAATGGATACATACAGATACAGTCGTGTATATGTGTGCTTAAGCACAAACATACGCTCACTTACACATACACAGATACGCATGCTTACAAATACATATCCATGGCTATACACATACTTATATCAAAATTCTAATTTTTGACAACATTGCTTTTTTAAAAAAACATTGCTTTTTTTAAAACATTGCTTTTTACGATAGCGCATTAAAGAATAGTGGATTCTCTGAGAAGATCCAGTACAACCAGCTTAATGCTGATAATAATGCTGCAAGAAAACTAGGACCAGGAAAGTTTTGTGGTTCAACCCGGCTTTCAATTTGGCCGTAAAGACTAATATAGGTAAAGAATTTTTGAGATAAGTCTCTAAGCATTTTAAGCAGGGTCATAAATTCTATAGGATATTTAATAGAAGAACCCTGAAGGTTAGCTATTCTTGTTGCAGAAATTTCGCCTCTTACATTAGCCAGCATAATAGGAAGCTAATTGAGATTAGACATGGTGCCGAGCCTATTAAGAAATGCAATTTCAAAAACGAAAGCTCCTGTCCGTTAGAAGGGAAATGTCTAGTGAAAGGAGTAGTTTATAGAGCCAAGGTGCAAGTAGAAGGCTCATCGGAATACAAGACATACACAGGGGCTTCAGAAAATTCATTTAAAACAAGATTTTATTCTCATAAAAATTCCTTTAAATACCCAGAGAATAGGAAGAGGACCAGCCTAGCAAAATATGTCTGGGAACTAAAAGAAAAGGAAACTCCACCTTTCAACGTGACATGGAGCATTCTGGACAGGGCGGCACCATACAGGCATGGAGCATACAAAAATAATTTTAAGTGCAAACTTTGCCTATTAGAAAAAATGTA
>NW_021832260.1:0-22500 GCF_006345805.1 Octopus sinensis | reverse complement strand
TGCGTGCGTGTGTATATATGCATGTATGTATGGATGAATATATGCATATACATTCACACGTGTGTGTATTTGTTTTTGTCAGTGTTTATATGTATGTCAACCAGTACAGATGAAACAAAAGATTATTCAAGGTAGACTTTATATTTACTGATATTTGCTCTCCAAGTTACATAGAGATGCATTCACTAAATGATGGTTTTCAGATGGACTCCGTGCGACTTACTGAAAATGGCATCAACGGATATACTAAACAAAATAGGTTAATTGCATCCATAGAAAGAGTATCCTCCGTTTCTTTATCCTTTCATTTGGGAGCCAGAAGATAAAGGATATAACTATCTTACTATAGCGTGGAGCATTGGCGATAGTCCTATCATATTCAAATTGATTACAACCTTGTATGCTCTGCTTGTCCGAGAAACTACATAACCTAAATTAACTTAACAGTGAATTCGATTTAATTTCTAATTACCGCCACAGTTTAGGATTTCTCTTGGGTCACTTTCAACCAAATATTTGCGTAAAAGTTCCTGAGTAAAATCGAGGAGTTAATTCCTTTACTAACAAAAGTTAACCATATTGCTTCTACTTCACCCATTTTTTGTATATGAAACAGGTTCGAAATACCGAAAACTCATTAGCTTGACAAGATGCAGTGGTGCGAAAGTCGACTTGAAGGACAAAAAATGTTTAAATAAGCAATATAGCCAACAAGCCAACACTGTGTATTGGCAACTCTCTCTCTTTCTCTCTCTCTCTCTCTCTCACCCTCTCTCTCTCTCTCTCTCTATCTTTCTGTATATATATATATATGTCTGTCTCTTCCTCTCTCTCTCTTCTGCTCTCTCTTTCTCTCTATCGTAACATGTGTGTGTACTTCTGTGTCTATGCATATCTATACCTACACTCATTCATATACATAATTATAAATATAGATACACGCACACACATCCACACACACACACACCACACACACATATATATATATATATATATATATATATGAGTGTGCATGCATGCATACATATACACGTGTGTGTGTGTGTGTGTGTGTGTGTGTGTGTATGTGATGTTTTCATGATTTCTAATGCTCAGCAACAACAACTCCATTTCAAAACAGTTACCAATGATACCTCACGATATATATGTGCTGATAACCAATCATATCATCTCCTTCAATTTCCTTTTCTCGTTGTTCCATTAAATTAAATTTAAAAATCATGTCAGGAAAAAATAAAAATAATGAAATGTTTATTTTGTCAGAAATGTCTAACAGCGCACGCCAAGTGATTGGCGATTTCTTTTATCAATCAATAAATTTCATGCTTTTCTCGTGTTGGCTCTATATAGTTTTTCCGAAAAAAATATAAGATAAAATAAAAGAAATAAACTTTTTCCAAAAGTTTATTTAATTACAGTTTTTAACCCGAACGTAAAAGTAAATCTCTTGTATTACTTATTTAGATATAGTAATATTCGTTGGAAAGGATATTTCAACAACGTTTGACTGATGGCTTTGATATATTATTGATATCAGGAACCATTAACATCATCATTGTCATTATCATCATCATCATCATCATGATCATTATTTTTATATATTTTTAATCTCGGGTTTTGTGGGAACTCCTGGAGAGGTGACAGACTGTCCCCTTGAAAGATTTCTCTTTTGATATTTACCTCTCTGATCTTATCTCCCCATGCTGTGAGTTCAGTTTGCCACGTGGTCATTGAGTTTTGTATTAACTTCAGGATATTGTGGGCGACCTTACGCAGTTGAAGGCATTCAATAATACACGAGTGTGGAACCATGTCATATGCTTTCCTCTAGTCCACCCATGCCATCGCCATATTTTTGTGTCTCTTCTTGCAGTCAGCCAGGGTTGTCTTATCGATTAGTAATTGATCCTTCGTTCCTCTACTCTTACGTCTACACCCTTATTGCTCCACTGGTAGTAGGTCGTTCTCATCTAGGTACTCATATATGCTTTGCTCTTTACAAGCCGTGATTTCCATAGATCTCCCAATGGATCACCCTTGCCACATTGTCATGTCGTCTTTTGCAATCGCGTTGTGCCAATTTCGGGCATTTGCTAACAATGTGCCATACCGTTTCATCACTCGCACAACATATTCTGCGTCTGTCGTTCTCAATTGCGTTGTTAATTTTGAACTTCACATACTTCGTCCTATATAAGTGCTTCTGTATCCATCCACAGGTCACTCCTCCGCATCTATATCCACCGTCTTTGTTATTATATGAAAACACAGCTTATTTTGCTGGCTATTATGAAAAGTGCCAACTGTCCATATCCAGCAGACTAAGATGACACTTGTTTACTGGTCATGCTTCAATAACCCTGCCAAGAATTGTTTCAGCTCCGAGATGTTCTACCTTCACACTTGCATCTTTATCTTTGCTGCGGTTGTTCAGCAAGTGCTGCCTGAGTGATACCATACGGCATCTGAGTGATACCATACGGCATCTGAAGGCCTCTACTACCTTCATTTCTTCTTAGGGAGGGCCTGTCAACATCACTGTTTCTGTGGAAGTTCCCAATTGTTGTCAAGATTTTTCGGGTTTTGATATCTATGGAGTGGATTTCCTCTACAGACCAATCAATTATCCCAAATGGTTGGGATCAGCACTGGTACTGCAAATGCATTGTGGGATATTGTTTTGTTGTAAGAGGAGAGTTCCGACTGCCATATTTTCGTAAGTCTGGTGTATTATCTTCGAGTCACTCTATCTTTATTCACAGTGCCTTTATAGGATATATTTTCATCTAAGCCTAGGTACTTATAACATTCTTTGTGTGGAATGGGGGAGATACAGAGACCGTTGATACACAGGTTTTGGTTTTGGGGGACTGATTTTCCTCGTTCTATAACCAAATATGAACATTTCTTTTGGCCAAATCCCATGCTTATATCAGCTGAAAATGTTATTAATTCTAATTGTGTTTTTGCATTCTTAACACCTTTAGCATAAATCTTCAGGTTGTCTAGAAAGATATAGTGAGTTACACTGATATTTCTATCAGTTGAAGATCCTAGCATGCAACCATTTGGCCAAAATGAAAAAAAGTACAGAAAGACTATCTCTCTGGAATATTCCTTTTGAAATGCCTGTACTATCGGAAACAATTATTGTTCTGTTTTAAGGGTAAGAATGGTTGTTCATGTCTTTGTGAGCCTCTCTTTAGCAGTAATTAATGTAGCAGGTAATTTTGCCAGATGTAGGCACTTCAACAGCTATGAATGAGAGACAGACAGAGTCGAATACCTTCTTGTAGTAAAGCCATACTGTCACAAGATTTATACGTTCTTTTTTTACTTCAAACAGTACAGGTTTGTTTATTAAAAGTTGATCGACACCCCCCCACTCCTTTCTTTCCACCAGCACTTTCAACAGTCACAATATTCTTCGACTCACAATGGTCCTGGAGGAATTGTTTGAGGCAATTTGTGTACAGCTCGTACATAATGTTTTGGCAAGCAATGGGCCCGTAGTTTCCTGCCATCTGCGTAATTTCCTGTTTGGCCACAAGATTTGTCCTTGCTGTAGAAAACCGATTTGGCATATCTGTCTGACCTTTCAGAGTCCTTTTGAACATACATATCAATTGGTTTCTATAAAATGCCAGCTTCTTGTACTAATATCCAACTATTAGGCCCCTTCCAGGTGCCTTCCCATTCTGCAGTTTACCCACTGCAATAGCGAAGGTTTCTGCATCAATTTTGTTTGTTTTACTGTTAGTACTGGTCCAGTATTCTCTCTCATTTGTATTTAGCCATGATGCATTCAGGTTGAAATCCCTCTTTCTGTTCCAAATTTTTTACTAGGATGATTGTAGACCTTCTTGGGAGGAAGCTTTCTTAATGGTAATATTTTTCTTCCTCATCTCTCTGTATATTTCTTGTGGATTGGAAGCAAACTTGGGATTGATACTGTTTCGTTCAAACATTCGCATGCGGTAGCGGAGTTTCTCGCTCATCGTCCTGAGTTCATGTCTTAAAATGATTAGCTTTTCCTCAAGAGCTCAATGGGACGAGTTGCCATAAAGTTTCGTTAATTTTTGTCTAAGGTAGAGTTGGTGAGGTGTAAATTCATTTTCTCCTTACATTTTATTGTTGTAGTTAACGATCCGATATGGTGGTGCATGCTGTTGATTTTTTTTTCATCTAGGTTGTTTCCATTTAGTAATTTCCTTACTTTGTTCACCGTAGGTTTCTCCTTGGTGTTCTTTAAGAGTAATAACATTTGTGTATATAAGAATATTAACATTCCAGTAATTAACATCACACGATTCCATGTGCTCTCCAGCGACATCGTTGATAACCTTAACCATTAGATCACTTTTGTGATTTGTAATAATAGTAATACTGGGTTAAACTAAACAGAAAAGAAATAGACAAAGCAAAATCCCCAAAATGGCTGAGAAGCTCAGGACTCAAAGCAGAGACTGAAGGATTTTTAATTGCAGCACAAGATCAAAGCCTTCCCACCAGAATTTACCGAAAACATGTAATGAGAAGAAATACAAGTAACTGCAGAATATGTGCAGATGAAGAAGAAACAATAAATCATATTGTCTCTGGTTTCCCAGTCCTGGCTAAGAAGGAATATATTCATAGACACGACAGAGTTGGGGACCTATAAACACTGGAACCTATGCCATCACTATGGAATAACAACAGAAAAAAGATGGTATAGGCACACGCCAGAAAAGGTTCCAGAAAATGAGAAAGCAACAATACTCTGGGAGATGAAATTAAGGCAAATAGGCCGGATATAGTTGTCAGAGATCACCAAGAAAAGAACTGTTTTCTACTCGATGTATCAATACCAAAAGATGACAATACTTCTCTAAACAAAATGGAGAAACTTTCAAGATATAAAGATCTGGAAATAGAGGCAACTTCAATGTGGAGCCTAAAAGCAGAAACAATTCTTATCATATTAGGTTTATTTGGTATGATAAAAAATATTCAGACAAATACATAACAAAACCACCAGGACTTACAAGTATGTGTAATATACAGAAAATAGTACTACTGGGGACTGCACACATCCTACGTAAAATACTTTAAATACAGTGAAAATAAGAGCCCCACAACAAACCACAGCATATACCCAAGGCACACAGAGCTGCGCTCAGTAGTGCAGTGAAGACACGTGATAAAAATAAGACTACTCAATAATAATAATAATAATAATAATAAAGTTATTCAATGGCGTCTGTGATTGTTCTGCAAATGTAGCTCGTCCTTACAGGAGGAAGACGTGTGTTTTTTGTGGTAACTTGCACTTTCCAGGACAAACTAATCGCTTGATTTCTGGCATGCAGGCCTATATGTGAAGAGTTTATAGTGGAACTAAAACCATCATTTTCGTGAAATGTCTTTTACGGTGGCGACTGACGTGACTCTCTTAAAAATGTCCTTGAAATAGTTTCGCGTGTGTATGTTTTGTTTGTCTTTGCAGGTGTGTGTGTATGTGTGTCTGTATGTATGTCTAATATGTGTGTGTGTTGATATTTACATTTAAGTAAAATATGTATGAGCATCATCAAATGCTCACAAGCACGTATACACTCACATTCACACACACAAATATAAATTATATATACATGCATACATACATATACGTATATGTATATATATAGAACTTCCAATATTTATGCATGTGTACATACTCATACACACACATATATGTATATACACACACATGTATAGAGAGAGAATGAGATAGATAGATAGACACATAATTTTTATGTAAATACACACCCTTATATGCATACACACATACGTACGCTTGTGAGTGAGTGAGTGTATACACACCTCTCCATATTCATCATATAGCTATGTGTTATATTGAGTGGTTGCAACCAAAAGAGACAGCAGGAACACAATTACAAAATCGAAACAGACAGTTCTCGAATGGCAGCATAACAGATTACTGAGAATCCCTGTGTATCACATAATCAATCATAGTTATATGATTAAAGTCATAGTTAATAGCAACCATTGTAGGAGAGACACAAATTTATGCTCAGTGAAAGACGACAGGCCTGCAGTGAAAAATCTAAAAGTACTTCAGCATTGAAACTCCTTGTACAGAAATGAATCTTTTCTTGTACTGTGTCAATGAATAAGAGAGAGAGAGAGATGGGATATAGTTAGGGGAGGGAGAAAGAAAATCAGACAAACAGACAGACACATCTGTGCTGCTGTGGGTAATGTTCTACTGTATGTAATTCCTCGAAAAAGCATCCAGCTTACCAAAGGTCAAGTTTCTTCTCCACAGTGGAAGCCTAGGTTTCGATTTTTACGGAAGTCCTTTATTGGCACAAGCATGTGCTCTACTTCTCCGGTCCCACCGATGTTATCCAATCGGATGAGAAGGGTCGATACATTTAACGGCATATTGTAATACAAATTAAATAAAGGCATCGCAGCATGAACCTTCCAGCGTCAACGATAGCTGTGCTAGGAATATAAAACAAATTTCCCTCAAATTACAATTTATATTCAGCCTCTCTCTATTAACATTTACCATGCAAGTGCATTTATATATATCAAGATCTGAGCCAGATTTTTTTGTTGTGGAAGTCTAGTTGCTACCCATGCATGAAAGACTCTACTTCTCCTTACCACCAATGTTTATCCGAAAAGCACGGCCATCCACAGGGCTGTTACTACACCTTCACTCAATTTTCGTCAGAATGCGAAGAGACAGGTCATATACTACAAAGTGTTCTCTAATAATCAGTTCTCCAATAATTCCAGCACACACAGCCTTCGAATGGTACTCATCGAGCCCTCATAACCAAATGAATAAAAAGCAACATTAACTTTGACGAGATTCGAACTCGGATCACAGCGACTTCTGACGTATGCCGCTGGTGGTGAAGACTTTTATTCGATGCTGTTACCATTCGGCCGATTCAGCGCCTTTTCTTCACTGAAGCAACATTTTTACACGATATTTGCATTTAATGTACATATATCGGTGGAGGGAATGCGGCGCATGGAAGCATGTGTATTTATGCGTTCATATAGGCATACGTATACATACCTAGATTTACTGACTGGATATTTGTGAGTGTACGAGAGTGTAATTCTGATGTGTGTGTGCGTGCGTATCTATATATGTGTTTATATATTTATATAATAACAAAGGGTAAAATTAATTAAATAAGAAGTAATCAATAATTTCACCAAGTAGAATTCGGCATGAAAAAGGACCATTTCACGGTAAACTTAGGTAATACTTTATAATTAGGGTTCAGCAAAGATTTGCTTTACCAAATACCGAAGTTTAGAAATAGCAGCCAAAAAATCTTAGCTATTTCTTCTACTTTAAAAAGGGACTCCCAGAAAAACAAAAATACTTGAAAATAACCCATGCAGGCAGAGAGGAAAAATAACGAAAATCAATCTATATCTGGTTTTTCTGGGAGTCCATTTTTAAAGTAGAAGAAATCGCTAAGATTTTTTGGCTGCTTTTTCTAAACTTCGGTATGTGGTAAAGCAAATCTTTGCTGAACCCTAATTATAAAGTATATATTTATATATATATATCATATATATCCATATATATATGTGTATATATATAATATATATATATATATATATATACACACAGATACATACATACAGGCATACAAACATATGTATATGTGTGTGTGTGTGTGTATGTATATGCATATGTTTGGGCTTCAAAAGCCCACAGATCTTCAGTATCCTCCCACACAGCCTGAGAGACCTGCATGGCGTGGATGTAGGCCTTTTCAAAACAAAACTTCGTCTCCTTCTGTCAAGAGTTCCAGATAAACCTACTTCTAGGCAAGAAACGCAGATGAGGGCAGCAACGTCAAATTTCCTCATCCACCAAGTGTCACATAGAGGAAGTTTTGTGAAAGTGTAGCAATGTAAACGGCGCTGTCCCAGCATGACCACTGTCCTCGGACTGAAATTTAGAAAGAAGGGATATATATATGTATATTTATATATATATATATATATATATATATATATATATATATATATATATATATATATATATATATACATACATATATATTCACAGACTTAGGTTTCTGGATGTTATCGGTCCTCAGTGTGAGGCAACCAGAAGTTAGTGACGAAACTCTCTCCACTTGAAAATACTTAAATTCGTTAAGCGACACACAGTCGCTGATCTCGTATAGAGAAAAACAACTTGTTTGGAATCTCTGAGCGAGAGAAATACAGTAACAGTACCGAATAGTAATGTTTATATGTCAGCAGAATGTGGAAGTCCTATGAAGGACGATGTTACTGTTGTTTTAGCCCCAGGAAAATATCTTTTCCAGTTGGCTATCGACACACAGTTTGTGTCCGTATAGCATTTGTAAGGGAGGTCATGGCTCCCATCTCTAACATATATATATATATATATATATATATATATATTAGGCGTTGAAACTCTATTCGCTCCACTGCCGCCGAGGGCCGTACATTATTTGCACGTTGTGGAGAATATACCACCAGCATTGCCCAAACGACTTCAACATTAGTTTTAGAATACATTGAGGGCTGGGACCACGAGCCATACGTCCCCTACCCAATTCAGAATCACAATACATAAATACACAGCAACAAAATTTCTTTTCCTCAACAGACTCTGGCCTATATATAGCATTGTCCTGAAACAGATCAAAGAGGAAAAGGATCCCATCACCTTTAAACGGAATCTGGACAAATTTCTTCAAGGAATATCAAATGAGCCACCTTACTTGGATACAAGACATTCAACAAGAACTCCCAACTCGAATGGACCATGTCTGACTTAAAAGGGATGTAGCCAATCCTATCAAGTGGTGCTATTAAGTAAGACATAGTCTGGACCAATCTTTGGTCAAAACATATCGAAGTTATATATACTTATTTTTATATATATAAGTGTAAGATCTAAGGATCGAAGTATAGGAGAGAAGTGAGCTTCAAGCTGTCCGTAGAAAATATAAAAGACAACTTTCAGGAACAACAGCGGTTTATTGGGTGGAATGGGTGGAATGTTGTGAATTATTCCCATATCCAAGAACGATAAACTGGAAAAAGTTATTTTATATTTCACGGTTGGCAGCCAGGGTTGCCAGGAATGCGAATAAAAATCCAAATGTTAAGGAATGGAGTAGATACAATCCGGGATATATATGTTTCATAGCGAGGGAAACCTCACACCTCGCTTGGATATTTACTGCTTCCGAGGATCCGCTCGCTATGAAATGCATGTAGTCCGGATTTTACCTACTCCATCTCTTAACTTTTCGATTATATATATATATATATATATGTGTGTGTGTTATTCAAAAAGGATGTTCAACATTACCACATACAGAAAGATTATCTTTGACGTTCAATTACCATTATATAATTATACATACTAACTTGACGTACCTAAGTACGAGCACATCTTTCAAATACTCTGTACTGTTTTCTAACAAAATTGAAATTTCTTCATACAGATTCTGCTATTTTCACCCTTTTCACCCACTTTGAACTGTATTCTATAATATATTACGTGTTTTTCTTTCTGTAAGAATGTTGTGGAGACAGCTTCGTCTGTGAACATTGTCATTTCGACTGCATAACTTTAAATGACTCCGTTCGATATTGTTTGCTCCTCGAGTTCGTTTCCTGTCAATTACCATTTCCAAATTAGGCACGCTTCGTTGTGTGAGTGTACATGCACTTATTTGTAAGCATGCGGGTTTGTATATTTTCATACATACATATATCTGTAAATACACACGCACATATGCACAAACACAAATACAGACACACAAGCGCATGTAAACATATACACACACACATTGATATATATATATTTATAAATATATATATCGGTATATGTGTGTGAATTTGGTGTTTATTGTCTTCATAGAACACAGCCAGCTGCAACGACTCTTGTCTTTAAGGAGACTATAATATATCTGTTATCTTTTACTAGTTTCAGCCCAGGGCTGAGGTCATGCTGGTGCACCACCTATAGTTACTCGCTGTTGTTTCCGATATTGTTTTTGGTGAAGCAGCGAGTTGGACGGATCCACTCTTCTTTGCGTTTCCTGCCGCCATGTCAGTTCGTCTGGTATCTCGGATAGAAACCTGTCTAGACGTTCCTTGAAAATTTCCACATCAGCAACATGTAGATCTCTAAGGTTGCTTGGCAGGATGTTGAACAATTTCGAGCCCTTGAAACCCAGACTATTGCAGTACTGTGTCCTTATTTTAGATGGGGAAGACGGATTCTTTGGTATGATGCAGTGCTGCCCAGTTCGAGGATTGGTCTAGCTGTCAATTCCAAAATTGGGAGCGAAACCCTCCAAGATCTTCTAAATATATATCACCGCATATCTCTCTTGTTTTCTCTCCAGGGAATATAGACTCAGCACCTTCAGCTCCTCCCAGTAGCCCATCTTTGCATCGAGTCAATCTTCTTTGTGTATTGGCGGTGGATGGCTTCGAGTTCCACAGTTTGTTTTACTCTCTGGGGACCATAGCTGGGAGCAGTAATCGAAGCGGCTCAGAACGAAAGTCTTCCATATGGGTAGCAAGGCTTCCCTTATCTGGTTCTGAATGTCCTCAGAATCCAGCCAGCCACTCGCCTGCACAGTGTTGCCATCTTGGTAATATGCACATGGAATGTTGCATCATTGCTCATGTGAACCCCCAGGTCACGCACCGACTCTGACTCTGAGATCGTATTACCTTCTGGTCCAGTGTATTCCTATTTTAACCTGGTGTTGGGTCGATAGTGAAGTGCCTGAAATTTCATAGCATTGAACTGCATGTTATTTTTGTTAGCCCATTTGTATATTTCATTCAGGTCTTTCTGCAGTTTTATGATGTCCTCTGGGTTCCTAACTGCCTGCGATACTTTTGTAGGATTAGCCCTGGCATTAACTGTAGAACTAGAAATGTAGTTTACAGCATAAGATGCATAGAAGATGCTTGTAAAGACATGAACATGACATACATAGGGGAGACATCTAGGAGAATTGCGGAACGACTAAATGAACATTTGAGACAACATGACGACAAAAAACAGTGCTCCATACTCTACCAACATGCCAAGGACCAACATGGAGGCAACCTGGGTCAACTTGACATCTGCATCTTATCCAAGCACCCAAAGGACCCAACACTCAGACAAATACAGGAGTATGTTCTCATAAATGAAACTTACCCAATACTAAATAGGAAATATACATAGTAGATATCATATCCCCATACCCACAGTTTACACAGGTAATAGTTAATGGGCTGTTATGTAGATGTGTGTATCTGTGTGGGGTACATGTATGTATATATATATATTATATATATATATATATATATATATATATATATATATATGTGCACATGTATATAAGCATATGGATATGGAAGTAAACAGATCAACAGACAGACGGATAGGTACATAGGTTATATGAACAGACAAGCACACATACGCACACATACACAAATGAAGACTGAAACACATGACCATATATACACACACTTTACTTCAAGCAAGGACTCATATGGAGACACACATATAGAGATGCACATTCATACATACAAACACGGTACATAGTTGCAAAACACACGCACACGCAGACATGCACACACAAGGAGAGAGAGATACACACACACATATATACAAACACACATATACACAAAAAAACACACGAACACGGAAACACATGAATATGCAGAATACATAATACGAATATACACACATACATACATATATACATATGCATACACATACATGCATACACGCACATACATGCATACACACATATACATAAATACATACATGCATGTGTAGGCACCCCCACGCACACACTAACCCACACACATGCGCACAAACAAAAAGGAACGCAGTGTGAATAACTGACAGTCAAAACTCTTGAAAAGGTTGCAACATGCAACGAAAATTTTAGAAATATTTTTTTTAAATGAGTGGAAATTTTACCGGCGAGTGTGTTAAATTATAAAACACCAAAAGAGACACAACAGAATATGTTTCAATACACGAAATCACATAAAAAAAATTTGCAAACCAAATCCAAAAACGAAATATATATACATATGTATGCACGATGAGCTTCCGCACAGTTTCTGCCAAACAAATTCACTTGCAAGACTTTGAACACAACGGGCTTAAACACACATATATATACAAACACACACACATATATATAATCACATCCGTTATATGAATAGGCAGTCTATACGCAGATATATCTGCAGATTTATGGGTGCGTGTGTGTGTATGTAGAGAGAGAAACAGACAGAGAAAAGAGAGGTATGTGTAAGAAAACGTTTGTGTATACAAGAGTATAATGCTATGTGTTTATGAATATATGCGCGAATGTATTATATTTGGACGCTAAATATGTTACTGGCAAAACAAACCATTAAAGTCGAGCCAAATATGAACTTTACACAAACACACACACACACACTTATCTCTCTATATGTATTCAAATATATATATATGGGTTTATATACATATGTATATATATTTATGTGCGTGTATATATATATATATATGCATACATATATACACACATGCATATATATATATATATATATATATATATATATACATATACATAGATTGATACACATATATATATATACACACACACATATATATATATATATTTATATATATATATATATGTAAACGCTTTGTGCTACTGCTACTTCTCTAATGATTTAATCTTTACATCTAGATTAAACGTAATTCGGTATTATCACTGGAATCAGTTTGAATGTTTCATTTTACGAGAGGCTTATTGCTTCTTCATAATTTTTATGACTGTTGACAACGATTTAAAATGGAGGTTATCTCAACATCGCACCGAAATCTTCTATTTTCCATTTTTAACATGCTGTATTCGTCAGTGTTATGATACGATTTTACTATCTTGTACATACATGTAAACAAATAGATGCTTACACACAAGATGTGTATGTGCATATATATATATATAATTATATATATATATATATATGTTTACACAAATTTATATGTGTGTGTATGTATGTATGTATATGTATGTATATATATATATATATTATATATATATATATATATATATATAATATATATATATATATATATATATATATATATATACTTATATATATATATTATATATATATATACTATATATATATATATATTATATATATATATATATATATATTATATATATATATATATATACTTATATATATTATATATATATATATATATATATATACTTATATATATATATATACTTATATATATATATATATATATATATTATATATATATATATATATATATATAATTATATATATATATATATATATATATACTTATTATATATATATATATACTTACATATGTGCGTATGGGTGTATGTATATAGTTGAAATTTACAGAAAAACAAGACGAAGAAAGGTGCATAAACACCAAGCAGATGCATTAGTTCGACGCTCGGAAAAGTGAGAAAGTCTTTTACGTGTCGAGCCTACGAGAAAATAAACGGAGAGAGAAATTGGGGATTTAGCAATCAAATATATATTATATATTCTTATTAGACAGAATATATATATAAAGAAAGAAAGAGAGAGAGAGAGAGAGAGAGAGAGAGAGACAGACAGACAGACAGGTGAACAAAACATGGTTATGTATAATCATATGTCACACGTTGCTATACACTCGGACATGGAAAGACAAAACGCTCCCCAAATTGTTTCAAGAGAAGTTCTCTTTATAACATAGATGGGTGTAAACGCCAATAGAACAGGAGCGACATCAAACGACGCAGAAACCTGTAGGCATACGGTTCTGTGACGGTGTGCTTCATCAGCTACTAATAGCGAGCTGTCGTTCATAGCTGCAAAATGCTGGTTGCTCGTCTATTAGAATATCAGATGGTTCTTTTGCTGATGTAAGGGTTTTCATATAACCCTTCTGTTAAAAATATGAAGCCTAAAATAGACCTAGGGAAAATAGCATCGTTCCGCCCTCTCCCACACACACTTGCTTCTTAAATTTTGAGACTAACACAAGCAAGACATTTTTGACGTTATTAAATAATCATTTTTCAGTAAATCACAAATACAGGAAGATTTTTAATAGACATTCGGTAAAAAATTTCGTACAACTGCTGCCTCGAAATGAAGGACATTATCACTCTTAAGTCACATCAAGAGCCCACTCCCAGTTGTAAACGTCGAGACCTTGAAGTTTGCCTGCTTGATCAGAAGTGTTTGATAAACGCAGTTGTTTATGAAGTTGCAGCAGTGCTCCAAGGCAATTAAGACAAAATGTTACACCAGTTTATGCGAAGGCAATTTTAAAAGTTGTTATGCAAACCACCAATCTTGTTACCCAAACAGTGATAAAAATAAGGTCACTCATTTTGCTAGCTATGTATGGGGTCTGAAAACCAAATGCACACCACGTACACTTAAGTAGAGAATCGTTGAGAAATCTGTGCCATATATAAATAGATCAAAGAGATGGAGATTATGCAAAGCTGAAAGATCGCACGTGTTTTAGATCCAAGACTTCCAGCACCGTACTTAATTCCAGATCGAAAAAATTTTATAAATGCAGGGAGATGGACAAGTTTCTTTTGTCGAACTGAAGGACCAGCATCCGCCTCGTATTGAGGTGCTGTCTCACAGACTTTCGCCTTCTATCTGTTGTATTATTCCGCACCAGCTACATTTATTCTGGTTTCTACAATGAAAGTGAATGAAGATCTTAATTTTCTTTTCTTTCATCTCGTTCCACTTTTAGCATTAACATTCTTCGTGTTTTTTCTTCGCGTTTTTTCTTATGTTTTCTCATAGATTAACGTCCTAGTTTCAAATACACCCAAAGTTCTGAACAGGTCCTGATGGACTACTTGGAGATATATAGCCTGACAACTGATGTTGGTGTGTTTACGTCCCCGTAACGTAGCAGTTCAATATGAGAGATCGATAGAATAAGTACTAGAACAAACCCCTTAAGGTCCCCTAGGGACTGTTTGAATGCCATGAAATCACTTTATGCGGGCTGGCACGATGTTGAAGAGAGCAGGGCTAGTTGAGGTGAAATGGTTCTGTCGTAGAGTTGTCATACGACAAGAACATTTCTGATGTGGACGGATGGCACGGGGGCCAAGCCTGGGATGAATATCATTTGGGCAACGTTGATATAGCGCTCACGGCAATTTCATTGTAGTTTTATCCAACACATACTCCCTTAAGCTAGGCATCTATTTTCAGCTATTTTTGTGTTTCTTTATTACCTACAAGGGGCTAAACACAGTGGGGACAAACAAGGACAGACAAACGGATTAAGTCGATTATATCGACCCCAGTGCGTAACTGGTACTTAATTTATCGACCCTGAAAGGTTGAAAGGCAAAGTCGACCTCGACGGAATTTGTACTCAGAACGTAACAGCAGACGAAATACGGCTTCGCTTTTCGCCCGGCGTGCTAACGGTTCTGCCAGGACCACACCTAACCTATTTAATCAATAGACATAAATGCCTTCCCCCTCACATTATCAAAACCTTTAACATCTGACCTCTCACCCCGAACCGACACTTAAGAATAGTTCTGGTCCCTTATCTCTATCTTTATTCTATTTATTCTTTATTTGTAATTTTTCATTTAAAAAATTTTTTATTTTGATTCTGATTTTACTTTACTTTTGATCTCATTCATTCTTTCCTGTCTTCACTCTCTCTCTCTCTCTCTCTCTCCTTTTCTTTCTTCTCTCTTCTCTCCACTCACTCACAACCCTCTTCTGTCTATCCCGATGCCTGCCTTTCTGATTTTATATATACACGTGGCCCATTTGCACACTAGCTAACCACTTCGCCGTGAATACATCATTCAAAACACTGCCAAAATTCTGCCTGGATTTACCTGGGCTTAAGCATAAGGACTTATGCCTTCACCGAAGTACGGACCAACCTCCACAGCCATTGGAAAAATTTGAATTGTGAACTTTTATTCTCCTCTTTGTATTCTTCTATCTACTTTTACCTTTTATTCTTCTATGTTATTCCTTATATACTGTGAATTTCTCTGTCTAGAACTTTCATACTTACTCGCCTTGTCTTTGATCAGTTTGGGATGAAAGAAACAGGTCTAAGACTTCAAATTAACATTGTGCTGATTGAATTATTGTAAATGACTTGAGATATCCGTTCTACCTTGGTTTTGATGTCCTTTTCCTCATACATATATATGTATATATATATGAGACCAAAGTGTACATACGCCGCTATATGTATAAAAAGTACAAAATGGGACAAGTACGCAAAACATCCGGGCAGTTAGGTGATACAAAAATGGGACAACAAAACATCCAGATAGACGATACAAAGAAAACAAGGACAGGTCATTCAACATTTTTCTTTCCTCAGTCAAGTACCAGATTATCGTCGCAATTTCGGCTGATTATACTTGAGATTGCTCCAATCTGGCCAGGCCCAAGGAAGAACTAAGCTAAGAGTATTAGATTCCTTGGAAGAAAGCAGCGAATGTATACAAAAACAGGAAAAAACGGACAATGTTACACAAATACAATAAAAATAATAATAACAGGATATAACAACATGTGTCTTCCGAGAAAGGACGAATTAAATTAAGGTGGTGTGTGTGGAAATAAAGCTTTACGGCAGATCGATCCAGGACTTATTCTTTGTAAGCCTAGTACTTATTCTATCGATCTCTTTTGATGAACCGCTAAGTTACGGGGACGTAAACACACCAGCAACAGTTGTCAAGCGATGTTGGGGGACAAACACAGACACACAAACATGTACACACACACATATGTACATATATACGATAGGCTTCTTTCAGTTTCCGCCTACTAAATCCACTCACAAGGCTCAAGACCCGAGGCTAAAGTGGGACTGAACCCGGAACCATGTGGTTGGTAAGCAAGATACTTACCACACAGCCACTCCTGCGCCTAATATATATATATATATATATGTATGTATGTATGTATGTATGTATGTATGTATGTATGTATGTATGTATGTATGTATGTACTTTTATGCATAGATACATGTACATATGTATTTATGTATGTATGTATGTATGTGTACACACACACTCACACATATATTATAAATAAAATATGAAGTGAAATGTCAGACTGATATAGATATAAAGATAAATATATATAGAGATATATAAATGGATATAGATACACACACACACACACACACACACACACACACACATATATGCATACATACACACGTAGACAATTTTTAGAGTGAACGAAGGAAAATTTAGGTTAATTTTATGTTCTGCGTCAACGAAACCTAAAGATATTGTATGTGTATGTGCGTGTCTCTGTAAATGTGTATGTAAGACGTGTGCTTGTGTGCATCCGCGCCATTATGCCTGAGTATGTATTTCTGTGAATGTGTCGATATAGATGTGCAAATGCGTACTTCTACCTATCTATCTATCTACACATATATATACATATATACACACATACATATATGCATATGTGTATGTATATATATATATATATATATTTATTTATTTATTCACACACACACACACGTGTACGTGTTATTACAGCTGCTGCTGTTGTTTCTGTTATTACAATTACATTTATCACGTAATATCTTCGCTTTAATTTCACTTTCCACTGATAGGACTATTCTCTCCCCTATGGTGTCCTGCAGTCTATAATACTATTCTTATAGAATACCATAACCAGTTGTTTTTAATATGTGTCTCCCTGAGGAATAAAAAGGAAACTGCTGAACCACTAATGACGTCATAATAAGAATTACGATGTTAATGGGACTTCGTGTTACAACATTTAGACTCAACAGTCTGGAGTTAGTAACAGATTATGGGATTGCGAAATGATGGATAGCTATACACACACGGAGAGAGATACAAATACTCACACATACACGCAAACATCTCTCTCTCTCTCTCTCTCTCTCTCTCTCTATATATATATATATAATATATATATATATATATATATATATATATATATATATATATATATATACACACATACATACATGTATTTTTCAATAAAAACATAGGCGCAAGCGTAGCAGTGTGGTAAGAATTTTGATTCCCAGCCACGTGGTTCTCTGTTCAATCTCACTGCACGGCGCCTTGTACAAGTGTTTTCTACAATAGCCTCGGACCCACCTAATGCCTTGTAAATGGATTTATTCGACGGAAAAGGAAAGGTCCGTCGTGTGTGTGTGTGTGTGTGTGTGTGTGTGTGCTGTCTGCTTCTGCGTTTCTTCCTAACCCCATTTTGCCGCTTGACAATCGATGTATGTGTATTTACATCTCCGTACCATAGCGATTTGGCAAAAGAGAATGATAAAATCAGTACCAGGCTTTTAAACGTAAGTTTTGCGGACGATTCGTTCGGCTATAGTTCTTGAAGATTGTGCCCCAGCATGGCCGCAGTTTAATAACTGAAACAAATGAAAGATAAAAGATATGTGGACACACTGACATACATTCATATACGTGTATCATTGGAGCCACAAGACCCGTGTCAACCTGCCTAGAGCAAAGTAGAGTTGAACTTGGGTTCTCGGGAAGAGAATGCAACTCCTGATTCCTTCGCTACAAATGATTAGGATATCTGGGACAATAAAAATCTGCATGGTCTAAAGATTTAGAGGATGATGTACGAAAGATACTTTCCTTCCCAATCTTGCTGCCTAGCAGGCGCCTGATGAAACTTGACTCTTAATTAAAAAGAGATAAAGAAATTATATACACATACGTGTATATACATACGTGCACACATATATTAATACATATATGCACATATACATAGAATAATATTCTTACATACCTACATCGCAATTATGTATCGTACCCCTGCAGCGCATTGAGGATTCTACAATGGAACGCTTCCTGGTCAAGCACCAACTTTCCAGCCGGCTTTTGTCCAACCAGCTCTTGATAATGGCCTCTACTTTTACTTGCATGGTAATGTTTCATAGACCTCTGCTTCTTCGAATACGGCCACAATACGTTATGCCTACATACTACATACATTCATGAATACACACTTACACATACGTACGTGCGTACACATGCACGTACATATACATATGTGCGTACGCATGCACACAGGCACGAACGCACCTGCATACATACATCCACTCATGTGGATGCCCGATGAAGTCACACGACTCTACCGCAACATATCATGAGATGAAAGGATGAGCAAACATAAGCAGAAGACCATGAATGGATATGTAAATAGAAAAATCCGAGATGATAGACACATTGATCATCAAAGCAGTCTAACATCGACCCTCAACCGGATGACTACCTCCCACTTTGAAGGGTAGGCTTTTGCAATCTAGGAACAAGAAATATCAACCGAATGCCTGGTACACAAAATGGACAGCGACGCAGGAAAAGCAGTGAAATGCAACAACCGATGCAGACTTTGTGGAATTAACACCGATGATATCATCCACATCATAAGCAATTGTCCGAATATGTCATCGCGGTATTATCTACCGATGGGACATGATGATGCAGCTAGGACACTGTATAATGAGATCCGTCGAAAGGATAACCCCGAAGACAAAGAAATAAGAACCGACAGTATGGTAGAAGCCATAACCACTCATAATAAAAAGGAATACTAGTGGAATATCCCAGTGAAAACCCCAATAAAATGTAAACACAAAAGATCTGATATAATGATTTAGGATAGAGAAGAGAAACTATGTACAGTTGTGGAAATCAGCTGCCCAGCGGATGTTAACAGAAAGCTGAAGATCAGTGAAAAAGAGAACACCTATGCTGAACTATTGAGAAATATGCAGTTATTCTACCCAGATTACAAGTTCAGGTTTATACCTGTAATTATTGTGGCTCTGGGATATGTAACGTACTACCTAAATACCAATCTTGAGAAATTAGGCTTCTTGAAACCAGAAAGGAAAAAGCTGATTCGAAGACTACAGACACAATCCATCACTAGGACTGAAAAAATCAGAAGTTTATCATTTACGTATATATGAACATGTCTAAATATGTAATTATATGCATAAGAATACATACATAAAACAGTACATACAAATTTACATACATACATACATACATACATACATACATACATACATACATACATACATACATACATACATACATACATACATACATACATACATACATACATGTATGTATTTATGTATGCAAATTTTTGGTATGCACATACATACAAAACTTCCCTGTTGCTGTTGCTGAAATTCCAAAGAAGCAGCCTCGGATCTAGGTTAAAAACCGGTTCCTTTTGTATTGGCAAGAAATCTTGAAATACAACTAAATGATGACATTATGTATATATATATATATCTATATATATATATATATATATATATATATTATATATATATATATATATATGTATGTGCCACCGTATAAAACTTGACAGACGACGCTACGATTGTCTCAGCTCACAGAGCCTACCTTTTTAAAATGATCGACGTCCTTTTTCGAGAGAAGCCCTCCAGATTGGTTTCAGGTTTTGGCATAAGGCCAGCAATTTCGAGCGAGTGGGTAAGTGGATTACATCGATCCCGGTTCTCAAATTGTACTTATCCTCGAAAGGATGAAAGGTAAAGTCGACCTCGGCGGGATTTGAACTCAGAACATAAAGGCGGACAAAATATCTATTTCTTTACTACCCACAAGGGGCTAAACACAGAGAGGACAAACAAGGACAGACAAACAGATTAAGTCGATTATATCGACCCCAGTGCGTAACTGGTACTTATTTAATCGACCCTGAAAGGATGAAAGGCAAAGTCGACCTCGGCGAAATTTGAACTCAGAACATAAAGGCGGACAAAATACCGCTAATCATTTTTCCCGGTGAGATAAGGATTCTGCTCGATCACCGCTTTCAGAAATCCACTAGACTGGGAATTATTTTCGGTCGAGTTCTGTCCGATTTAAAGCACTCTTATCATTTATGAAATTGTGAACAACTCTGGTATTTTCTTCTCTAAAATCCTGTTGCAATATTTGAGAAGATCTCTAATTTCTCCACTTTTTCCAGAAGCAGAATTCTAAAGAAACGTGTTGCATTTTCAAATCTGTCATAATTTGACTTGCGACATTTTGCGAATGCGCTAAATATATGCTCATTCTATTACTTGTAAGCCAATCGCTAAGTGATGCAGCATGATGTGGCTGTTATTACACTGAAATTCAATGTTGCACACTTATCGCACTGCAGTCACGAGCTCGTTTCTCCGTTTGGTTACAGTGATACTTTGTAAGATATTTTCTGTTTCGGTCAGACCTCATTTGAGTATGCATGTATGTGTGTCTGTATGATCTTGTGTACGCTTGGTTTGTAGTGGCTGAATAAAAGAGAACACGAACAGAGAATTTATGCTTATGTGTTTGTGTGTGTATATACATACAGACACACACACACATACACCTGTGTATGAAGTGAAACAGTAATGTTATTTATTGGTATTTGTATGGTTATAACCATAGTGGATATTTATATCAGTATGCTATAGCTGTTTGGGCTTACATAATTCTAAGTAATTACTCTGAGCTGGGTCTAAAATGCTCTGACTTCTCTTAAATCCTTGGATGTCTTGAAATAATAAGGTTTGTTTGTTACGCAGCAATTTCTGTGTAACTTTCGATGAAAACCGCCATGAAACTTTAGAGTAATGTATTGAAAACTGACCAATGAATTTTTTATACATTTTTGATCCTGCACTTTTTAGAAACCAAATTTATGTTAAAAGTGCTAACGGAAAAAGTTTCTCCAATTTTTGTATGTATGAATATGCCGATGGAATTAAACATTGTAATAATTTTCACTTATTCTAACATAATTTCGAGTGAATGATCGAAAGGCAGTTATTGTCAGGTACAGTAGTTACATGTAGGAGACAAGGTTATAATATTTGTTGTTGAAAAGGTTTTGTGAATTAAAATTGTAAAACTTACCATAATTGAAATTCTATTCAAAAATGTTCTTGTGGCTGATTCACCAAAAATCAATTACAGAATTTAATAAAGCTAAGTCGACGTGTCAGAACATTTAAACTGAAAGATGGTCGATTTTTACGCTTGACGGCATTGGAATGAGCGCGGAAACATAGTTTGTCTTTTACGCCGTTATTGCGATGCGCTCTATCTTAATAACTGCTTTAAATGTTGCCACAAGGCTAGCGGTTTTAAGGAGAAGGGACAAGTTGATTATATCGACCCCACTGCTGAGCTGGTATTTTATTCTATCGACTACTAAAAGGATGAATGACAAAATTGTTTCGGTACAATTTGATGTTAGAACGTAAATATCCAAAAGAATTGCCGCTATGCATCATTTCCGGCGCGCTGACTATTCTGCCACTCACCGTCTTAAAGGCTCTCTCATCATAAT
>NW_021832259.1:55000-61541 GCF_006345805.1 Octopus sinensis | reverse complement strand
TCTTCTGCTATAGCCCCGGCCGACCAATGCCTTGTGAGTGGATTTGGTAGCGGAAACTGAAAGAACCTGTCGTATATCTCTCTCTATATAAACGGCAGTTTGTCTGTGCGTTTTCTGTGTGTCTGTTTTTCTCGTACCCTCACTCTGACCACGGCTTTTCAACCGATTCTGATGAACTTGACACACACATAGCCCAATGTCATAATTCAAAACTAACGCAGCGAAAATTTTGAAAAGTTCCCCCAGTTCTGAAAAGATCGATAAATTCGACATGGGGTCGAATTTCAGAAACCCAAACCACCAGACCTTCTAGGGCGCAACTCCACCATTTTTAACTGTCAAAAAAAATTTACCATCATTTGTTTTCCATTTTTTGCTATTTTTTGGCTATAACTCTCTAAAAATCTTTATAGTTATTTCCCTTAGAAACCTGAGCAAACCGCCGGGCGATACTGCTAGTATGTATATATATGTGTGTGGTGTGTGTTTGTGTGTCTGTGTTTGTCCCCCTAACATTGCTCGACGCGACCGATCTGGTGTGTTTACGTCCCCGTCACTTAGCGGTTCGGCAAAAAGACCGATAGAATAAGTACTAAGCTTACAAAGAATAAGTCCGGGGTCGAGTTTTTCGACTAAGGCGGTGCTCCAGCTTGGCCGTAGTCAAATGACTTAAACAAGTAAAGAGTAAAGAGTAATATATACTACCTATAGATATGTATTTACGTATGTGTGTTCTATATATATATATATATACGATATAGATATGTATGTACATATGTGTGTACATATATATAAACGTGTGGTAATATGTAAATATTTCTAAGAATACATACATTCATACATACATCTACACTACGCCGGTGTTGAATGTGTTTTCTAAACATGTGCAATTTATGCATGTGTGTGTATTATAATATATATGTGTGTGTGTGTATGTGTATGTGTATGCACAATATTATGTATGCATAACTTGTTTGTATGTATGTATAAATGTATATATAGATTGATGTGCATGATAATTGCTTACACACAATACAATGCACGTACAATTATCGCATATATATATATGGATATAGATTGATAGATAGTTAGATAGATAGATACTGCTACATACACACATTCATACATATATACAAACTCAACACACACACACACATATATATATATATACTAGCAGCATAGCCCGGCGTTGCCCGGTATGTAAGAGCCCCTAGTAGGCAACGACTAATCCCAATGTAGTCCTTTCCTCCAGGGAACGAAGGTGCATGTGGACGTTGCAATGTCTTGTCTTCACTGGAATACTTCTGTATATACGATGTTCCTAGCTGTCCGTTTGGGGCAAACATGAAAACATCATTGCGCCTCCCAACGCGTGAACAGCCCACGTAGAGTTGACCGTGGGCGAAGCACTGTTCGCCCCAATGTAACCCAGCGACTTGTAGCGTTTGGCCTTGGGATTTATTGATGGACATTGCGAAGCAGAGTTTAACAGGAAACTGAGAACGCCTGAAGTGGATTGGTAGGTCAGCGCCCGACGGTTGAAGGTGCATCCTCCGGAATGAAGACGTCCTCTCCCTTCCCACAACCGGTAAGTATTGTGGCCGTTATTAAATGTGGTGCCAAATGTTTCACAACCAAACGTGTGCCGTTGCACTGTTTAGGTGGAACCAAATTCCTGATGAGCATAATGGGCGCACCGACTTTTAACTTCAGGATGTGTGGTGGCAGGCCTGGCGGTTCAAGTGAATTCAGGAATTCAACAGGATAATCGGCAAGCTGGGCGGGGTCTGCTGTCCTATCTATAGATTTGTAGACGTGGACATCACCAGGAATAGCTTCAAGTAGCTGGATATTGATGGAGTTGACGGTTGTATTTTTGGTGCGAGAATAGCTCTGCCTGCCAGCCATTTTAGGTCGCGTAAATTGTTTTGTAGGTCGTGGAAGGCAGCGTCCCGGAGGCTAGCAGGGGTGTCGACAATGGTGCAAAGTGAGTCCAATTGAACGTAGCCATCCGCATCAGACAGCATCCTATTTTTCCGAGCGATAAGAGGTCCCTGGAGAATGCAGCGGATCCGCTGTCACCAATTAACTGCGCGCGCATGTTAGTTTGGAGGTGCAAGGGCCGCACATGTGCCCAAAGAGCTGACGACTTAAGGCAAGCGCGCGCACGGCATCGGCACGGGTTCCTTTTGGAATAACAGGTAGAGTCTGCCTGAAGTCTCCTGAAAGAAGTAAAGTTAATCCTCCCATGGGGGCCGTAGAGTCTCTGATGTCTTGCAGGACCTGTCCAGTGCCTCAAGGGCGCCTTTGTGTGCCATAGTGCACTCGTCCCATACGATGAGTTTGCATCTGCGAAGAATGTCGGCCTGTTCTGAGTTCTTGGCGATGTTGCAGATAGGTGACTCGGACTTTGCCAGATCGAGCGGGAGTCTGAAGGCAGAGTGGGCGGTTCTGCCACCCGGAAGCAACGTGGCCGCGATACCAGAGGAAGCTACAGCCAGGGCAATGTCCGTGTTGCGTCTGACCTCTGCCAGAATTAGTTTAGTGACGAAGGTTTTGCCTGTGCCGCCGGGTGCATCAAGGAAGAAAATTCCCCCACGTTGCTGTCTGACAGAGTCTACGATGGTGTTGTAGGCTATGCGCTGGTCTGGAAGCAGCCGTGGTTCATTATCTTGGACGTACTGGTGCAGTTCCTCAATGCAGTAGGAAGTTTCGCGTAACAATTCAGCAGACATAACATTGGCGTGTTCACGTGTGGGTGGCGGAAGGCCGTACTCTGTTAAAGCAGACCCACCCATATCGATGACAGCGTCTTCGAGTTGAATGAGCGCAAAATTGTAAATGAAGTTGGTGAACGTGATCTCGGCGGAAGGGCAGTGTTGCTGAGCCGTACGTAAGAAGTCGTGCGACATGTCATCCCTGTATTTCATCCAGAGACTTAGTGGATCACTAAGCTGACATTTTTGAAGAAGGATTGCGAAAAGATGTCGTAGGGCCGAATGCGTTTGCAGTAAAGCACCCTCTGCCATCGTGGCGTCCCACTGGGAGTCATCCTCTAGAAGGCCAAGTCTCATACATGCTTCCCTGAAGGTGTCGCACAGAACCCCATTGACGGTACGTATATTGGCGAAACCTGTTGGACCAGTGACCTCATGTAGAAGGAGACGGAGGTAGAAGCATTCTTGCTGGTTTGGCGGGATGTTGTAAACTCGACCCAGGCAGGAGTCAAACTTGACGCCTGGGAAGCTTTCGACGTTTTTGCCGGATTTCCGTCGAACCCAGGTGTTTTTAGACCACACGAAGTACGATGGGACCTGTGGGTACAAAAGCGTTCGAGCGAAGTCATCACGTTGGCATAATTTGAAGAAACCAGTCAACGTTGTGTCTTTAGGGCTGGTGGCTATCTGCACAGCACTTTGCTCTGTGAAGTAAATCCGCTGTCCATTTTCCAAGTGTACAGCAAGCTGCACCACAGCCGGGTGTCTCTGATGGAGCGGGAAGCCGTAAATGCGCCAAAACGCTTCGTTGCTGCTGAGGTACCGGCCAGCCAAGTAGTTGGACACTTCGTCGCGACTGGTGGTCCTCTGGATGCTGAACATGGCAGCATCGCTGCCTTTGTTGATATATTTGCAGACATATTGTATTGACCTGATGGAGCTGCAGAACTCAACGTTGACGTGGGCTTTGAATATCTTCGACAGGAGAGGACAGTAGGGGACAATGTAGCTGTTGTCCACTTGATGTCGCCCAACCGTAATCGTGCGGCCTCCATTGGCTGGACTCCTTCGTTTGTACAGCGGATACCCATCGCCGCCTGTTTGAGTCTCCAAAGTGAACCGTTTAGGGAATCCCTTTGAGCAGGCTAATCCGTTTTTGTAGCATGGTGTGTTGGCGTAATTTGGTCCACAGGGCCCGTGTACCATGGTAGTGCGGACAATTTCGTAGAGTCCGGGGTCCTCATCGGGGTCAGGAATCTCGGCGGAAATGAATTTGTCAATGTCATTAGTCTCGATTTTATGAGTGAGCAAAATTAAGATGTGAGCATGTGGCAAGCCCTTCTTTTGCCACTCGACCGAAAACATGTGGCACCTGACATGCCCGAAAATCTGACCCTTAACTATCAAATCCTCATTTTGCCCAAATTCAGACGGAAAACCCTAGCAACGATGTCGTGTCGATGGGTGTGAGATTGACCGGGAGGATTTCGCGAGTGATTTCGTCGCAGCTGGGATTGCACGTGTAGGTGATAAAGAGGTCCGGCCGGCCGTAAATGCGCACGTAGGTCAAGGCGTCTTGGTCCTTTCACGCATATATCGCGGTCCTCCCGTGAAGGTGGAGGGTAGAATGCATGGCTTGCCGATGTTGCGAGGGTCATTTTCTTGTTGCAAACCGTCACGGAGATGAATGTAGGAGTCGGAGCGAAGTTTGGTCTGATTAAGTTTAATGTATAGCAGCCTTTCCGATTCCATTTTTGCGGCCATGTCGACGGCGAACTGGTTGAATAGCTGACGACAACGGGGCAATAAGTTGAACTCACCCTCCCTGACCATGAACCGGTATGAGTAGAACGCCCTGCAGGAAACCGTCTTTGATGCCGCAGTAGTTTGATTGGAGGGCTGCCGTAAAGGAATTCCGAAGTGGTAGCCGTCTTCCCCATAAGGGAAAAGCAATGGATACTGAAGCGCGTCATAAGATCTGTGAGTCTCGCTGATCCTGTGTAGGTTGTTACCACGGGAGGAGATGATTATGTCACGGCTGTTGTGTTGCTCTCCGTGTATAACTGCGGCAATTTCGTTGCACGCAGGTGCGTTGAAACGGCGTTCGTGCTCCCCGTGGGGTCGTTTATCAGGTCAATGACAACGGTGAAGTTTGGAGAAGGAGCACTGTCCAAGGCATATCTGAAGCTGCAGACGTAGCTGTTGATATCATGAAGCATGGTTTGGAGACGGAGAAGAATGTCTTTGCGGGGAACATAGCTTGTACCCGGTATTATTCCAAGGCGTGCATCAACCTGGTGGTTGTAGTCGGCAATGAAGTATATTTGGAGGAAAGAACTGCTGAATCTCGTCTGGCAGAAGTGACCCAATAAGATGGTAGACCTGTCCCTGCACTTTGAAAGTAGGCATCCAGCCTTCTCTGGGAGGAATTTTGGCCCCGAAAGAGGTCATTTGGAATGAGCAGTTGTACTTTCGAATTATTTCAAGGAATTGTGACGATTCGAGGGTTAAACCCGCCGCGAGATCCTTCAGTGGTTGAGGTGGTTCCCGTAGGGGTGGCAGGTCCACTTTGCCACCAGAGCAGCACAAACCAGGTGGCTCTCCGGGCCATTTCTTGGCTTTGCAAAACTGGCATACAATTGTCATTGACCCTATCTTGATGTCGTCACGCAAGGGGAAGTTAATTGTGGCGTCGTAGTTGAATGCTAGTGACAACCAGAAAGCGGGGAAGGGGTACGTACACCACGAATGATATCCCGACGTTTGTTGATACTCTCAAGTCGAGTGCACCGTGCCTCAGCAGATTCAGATGCACGTGCGACAGCGGTAGCAGTGGCATCCCTTGAAAGCCTTTCAGCTCTCGCCTCAGCACCCTCTGAAGCCCTAGCAGAAGCAGTGTTAATGGCATGTCTGGATGTCCGAATAGTCCGTTGGTGTGGAGTTTCGGCAGATCGAGCCCTGGCTGTGTTTGCGGCGTTAGCAGCTTGGCGAGCTCTCATCTCTGTTGAGGTGTTTCGGCAGCTTTTGGCCATGGCTTTGTTTGCGGCGTCAGCATCTTGGCGAGTTCTCCTCTGCTGTGAGGTTTCGACAGATCGTGTCCTGGCAGTGCTAGTGGCGTTAGCCGCATTCCAATGGCCCTTTGTTCGGGGTTCTCGCGAGCTCTGCGGATGGAAGCACAGTAAGAAGCCCGCATGTTTTGGCTGGACTGTTGCTCTTTCGTCAACCTCGAGCGGAGGGAAGATCTGTACGCTGCGACCCTTGCAAGTCGGGTAGAACGGTCGCTAGTAGTTTCAGATGCCTGAGCAGCGGCATAACGGGAAGCTGTTTGCGAGAGGCGCAAGGCGGTTTCCTCGTGGGTCTCGCGTGCCCTTCTAGCCCTAGCAGCCGATGCCTTGGCCGTCCGAGGGCTGAGGAGGGTCCTTCTCTTCTTTGGGTGGCATTTTGGTGGATAGCAATGTGTTTGGCAAAGGTGTAATAAAAAGGAACACGTGGGGTAAGTATTTTGTGGATAGCAATGTGTTTGGTAAAGGTGTAATAAAAGGAGCTCGTGGGGTAAGTATCCGAAAATGTATAAAAATGTACAAAAACGGCCAAAAAGCTGGCAGCAATGTGAGTGACAACAACGAAAAAGTCAAAAGTGATCAAACTGAACAAACGAAAGGAAAAGTTTTTTGATGCACACGACAAAAGTGGTTTATAATAAACCAAGAGTTTGCAAGTAGCGTCCGAGGACCGTTAGGGTACGTCAAAAATTGAAGGTAAAACGTTTGGGGTGGTAGTTATAAAGAAAGTTTAAACCCAAAAAGTATTCGAATAACTTGCGG
>NW_021832259.1:45000-50000 GCF_006345805.1 Octopus sinensis | reverse complement strand
ATGTGTGTCTGTGTTTGTGTGTGTGTATGTATGAATAGATTTGGTAGATGGAAACTGAAAGAAGCCCATCGTATATAAATGTATACATATATGTGTGTGTGAGTGTGTGTGTCTGTTTCCCCTCACCCTCCAATATCGCTTGACAAGAACCGCTAGGCTTAAAGATAATGTCTGGGATTGATTTGCTCGACTAAATGCGGTGCTCCAGCATGGCCACAGTCAAATGACTGAAACAAGGAAAATCAAAACAATATATATATATATGTTCTTTTATTTTACTTGTTTCAGTCATTTAATTGTGGCCATGCTGGAGCACCGCATTTAGTCAAGCAAATCGATCAGGCCTTCAAGAAGGATATCCATATGCTAGAAATAGCAGGCAAAGTCGACCTCGGCGGAATTTGAACTCAGAGCGCAGCGGCAGCCGAAATACCTATTTCTTTACTACCCATAACAGGCTAAACACAGAGGGCACAAACAAAGACAGACATACGGATTAAGGCGATTATATCGACGCCATTGCGTAACTGGTACATATATATATATATATATATATATATATATATATATAATTTCAACAATTGAGGGTAAAATTAATTAATTATTAATCAATTTCACCAAGTATTCAGTATGTAAAGGGACCATTTAAGGCGAATTCAAATTATTACTGGTGACTTTTGCTGGGCTTGAGTGGACTCCATCAACTACAACATGTGTTCTTTTCGCCAGGAAATACTTAATCCAGTGTAGAACTTTTCCACGGATTCCAACATTTGCCAATTTTGAGAGTAGGATATTATGGTCTACCCTGTCGAACGCATTACTGAAGTCAAGATATATGACATCAGAGTTCGAACCTGTTCCCAAGGCTTTGAGTACATCTTCAATGTGGTGTAAGAGCTGTGTTAGACAGTCCCTGCCACAGCGAAAGCCATGCTGATTTGCATTTAGTAGTTTTGGGTCTCCAGGAAGTCAGCCATCCTTGATCTTAACACTCTTTCAAACACTTTGATGATGTGGGAGGTGAGTGAGATTGGCGATAGTTGAGTGCGAGGGATCCGTTTCCCTGTTTGAAAACCGGGATGATTGACTGGGATAGAAACTGTTTTGGTATATAACCTGCATCTAATGAATTCCTCCATAGGTTGGTCAGTGGGACAGCAAGTTGGTGTTTACATTCCTTCGGGAGACTAACGGGGAATCTATCAGGGCCTACGGCAGAGTAGTATTTGACCTCATTTATTGCTGCTACGATGCCAGTGGGAGTGAAGGTTATGTCTGCAATATATATATAGAGAGAAACATGTATATACATATAGATATTTATATATATGCATATGTGTGTATGTTTCGGTGTCCCCAAAACCGCTGGACAACCAATGCCGGTGTTTTTTACACTCCATTAACTTATCCGTTCGGGAAAAGAAGACCAACAGAATTAATACTAGACTGACGTAGATAAAAGTCTTAGTGTCGATTTGCTCTAGAAAAGGCTGTGCTCCAGCATTGGCACAGTGAAATGACTAAACAAGGAAAAGAGTAAAAGTGTATGCGTTACGTCTGAACATTGTATTGTAGAGTTAATTAGGATCCATAATACATTTTGATGATAGTTGTCATGTAACTAAATGTAAGGGAGGTAACTTTTGAAGATTTTTAGTTATCTCCCCTTGAATATTATAATTTAACAATAGATAATAGTAATTTAATTAGATGTAAGGGAAGTAACTCTGGAAGATTTTAAAGTTATCTTCCTTCGTAGAGTTACTTACCTTGCATATTTAATTAATAATAATATACAAGGGGGAGTAACTCTAGAAAGAGAAATAATTTTTTAAAAATCTTCCAGAGTTACCTCCCTTACATCTAATAACTTTACTTTTACGTATTATTAAATTATAATATTCAAGGGAAGTAACTCTGCAAAAGGCAACAGGTACAAAATTTTCCAGAGTTACTTCCCTTACATGTTATTACATTACAATTAGGGTTTAGGGTTACGGTTGTGGTTAGGGTTTAAGGTTAAGTGTTTAGGGTTAGTGTTTAAGGTTAGGGTTAAGGGTTCTTCAAGAGCTGCATTTTATGTTGCGTGTTTCTGGGTCGCATTTGAACCATTCGTAAAGCATCAGGTAGACTTGTCATCAATTTTCAGTTCAGTTGTATCAACTCCTAAAAAAATAGCTGCGCAATACGCAACAATAGGAAATAAATGCAACAACCGTAACAATATTAATAATAATATAAAAGATGTGTGTTGTTATAAACATAACAAAGAAACTATTTCAAGAGAGAAATATAAAAAATATAGCTAAGAAACAAGAAAACTATAAGACATTGTTATTTATATCTTTATAAATCCGAGTAAAATTACATAATGGATTTTAAAAAAACAAAGAAAAATGAATAAAATTTATGTTCCTGAAACAAAAAAGTGAAACAGAATGTATACTCATACGTGTGTGTATTGTGTCGATGTATATATAATAAAAAAACACAGTCTATATATTTATACTGGCGACAAGTGCGAGTGTCAATAGTTTATTATACATTGATTCGTATATGGCTTCCTTTATTGAATTCTAATTTAGAAAGATTGAAATCAATTCACTATTCACGAGTGAGTTCATATTCTTATGTATATGTACATATAAACACATTAAACAGAAAGAATGTCTTTATGTATTGTCATGCGTGTGTTTATATGTGTGTGCGTGTGTTATATTATTTCTCAACAAGACATATTGGTACAAGGTTATCAAGGTACAATGTGAGTTCAAATTCCGCCGAGGGGTCCTACCGGGGTCGATTAAATAAGTACCAGTTACGCGCTGGGGTCGATGTAATCGAATTCTGGTTTGCCGCACAACGGTAGGAACCTAGGAATTCTGACATATGGCACCATAACGACAAGGATTCCTTAAACACTCTCGTGATGTATGAAAAATAAGCAGAAATTTTATATTTTTCAAATTATTTGAAGCAAAGAAAGAGTATTTCAATGGAAACTCTACCCCTAACCCCTAACCCGAACCCCTTCTGTAACACTGACCCCCCGAGACCACTTCTGTGACCACCCGAGACCCCATCTGTTGACCCCCACTTCTAGAGACTAACCCAAACCCCTGACCATGTGAGCCCCTCATCCCTGTGACAAGCGAGACCCCTTCCTGTGCCCACCCAATTCCGGAGACCCCACCAATTCCCGAGACCCCACCAATTCCCGAGACTAACCCTCACCCTAACCCTAAACCCTAACCCCTAACCCTAAACCCTAACCCCTAAACGTAACCCTAAACCCTAACCCTAACCCAACCCTAACCCAACCCTAACCCTAAACCCTAACCTAAACCCTAACCCTATCCCCTACCCCAACCCTAACCCCTACCCCAACCCTAACCCTTACCCAACCCCTAACCCAAATCGTAATGAAATTACATGTAAGGGAAGTAACTCTGGAGAATTTTTGTACCTATTTCCCTTTCTAGAGTTACTTCCCTTGAATATTATAATTTAATAATAAAATGCAATGGGACTAACGCTAGGAAGGGAGATAACTGTAAAAATCTTCCAGCGTTCCCTCCCTTAGATCAAATTAAATTACTATTATGCATTACTAACTTGTAATGTTCAAGGGGAGTAACTCTAGAAAGGGAGATAACTAAAAAATCTTCAAAAGTTACCTCCCTTACATTTAATTACATAACGACTATCATCAAATGTATTATGGAAGCTAATTAACTCTACAATATAATGTTCAGACGTAACGCATACACTTTTACTTCTTTAGTCATTTCACTGTGCCAATGCTGGAGCACAGCTTTTTCTAGAGCAAATCGACACTCGGACTTTTATCTGCGTCAGTCTAGTATTAATTCTGTTGGTCTTCTTTTCCCGAACGGATAAGTTAATGGAGTGTAAAAAACACCGGCATTGGTTGTCAAGCGGTTTTGGGGACACCGAAACATACACACATATACATATATATAAATATCTATATGTATATACATGTTTCTCTCTATATGTATATATTGCAGAAACAATACTGCTGTCTTTAGTGTTCCCACTGATATTGACGTAAGAGAAGCGAATGAAGTTGACTCCCAACACAAAATTGCAGACATAACCTTCACTCCCACTGACATCGTAGCAGCAATAAATGGGCTCAAATACTACTCTGCTGTAGGCCCTGATAGATTCCCCGCTAGTCTCCTGAAGGAATGTAAACACCAACTTGCAGTCCCACTGACCAACCTCTAGAGAAATTCGTTATATACCAAAACAGTTTCTATCCCAGTCAGTCATCCCGGTTTTCAAACAGGGAAACAGATCCCTCGCACTCAACTATCGCCCAATCTCACTCACCTCCCACATCATCAAGGTGTTTGAAAGAGTGTTAAGATCAAGGATGGCTGACTTCCTGGAGACTCAGAAACTCCTAAATGCAAATCAGCATGGCTTTCGCTGTGGCAGGGACTGTCTAATACAGCTCTTACACCACATTGAAGATGTACTCAAAGCCTTGGGAACAGGTTCGAACTCTGACGTCATATATCTTCACTTCAGTAAAGCGTTCGACAGGGTAGGCCATAACATCCTACTCTCAAAATTGGCAAACGTTGGAATCCGTGGAAAAGTTCTACACTGGATTAAGTATTTCCTGGCGAATAGAACACATGTTGTAGTTGATGGAGTCCACTCAAGCCCAGCAAAAGTCACCAGCGGTGTCCCCCAGGGGACTGTCTTGGGTCCGCTACTCTTCATAATCAACATAAACGACCTTTCCAGTGTCGTACATTACTGCAAAGTGAAAATATTTGCTGATGACACCAAGCTCCACCAAATCGTCAATGAAGAAGCAGACCGAACTCAACTCCAGTCTCATCTATATGCTGTGAGTGAATGGGCAACAAGAAACAAAATGCAACTGAACGAGGAAAATTTGAGCTGATGCATTTTGGAAGAAACTCCTCACTAAAACAGCCATACTCTCGTCCTTCAGA
>NW_021832259.1:0-40000 GCF_006345805.1 Octopus sinensis | reverse complement strand
AAATGAGACCTATACGTTAAGTAATAGGCATACAAAGAACAATTGCTGATGTTGATTTGCTTCACTAAAGGCGGTGCTCCACCATGGTCACAGTGAAATAACTGAAAGAGTCTACGAGCGACAAAGTCTATATTACGATAACTACATACTTAAGGGAAATAACTACAAAGTATCTTCTACAGTTACTTCCCTTAAGTATTAAAATATAACAATAATAAAAGATTAGTTAGGGAAATTAACTCTCCGAAGGGAGATAACTAGATAACATCTTCCAGAGTTACTTTCCTTACATATAATTATACTACTTTTATTTAAATTATAATATGCAGGGGAAATAACTCTCGAAAATTTATTCAGACATGACAGACTTTTACGATTTATTGGAGTTTAACTGCTCTCTAATGAGTCGGATGTCCCATTATGGCCATCCGTTATATGTTTAAATATCTAAATGTATATACATAAATCTGTCAATATATACCTGTCTCTCTCTCTCTCTCTCTCTCTCTCTCTTTATATATATACATATTATATACCAAAGATTTTGTTCTCAAATAAAAATAAAATTCAGCACGACCTAAAGCAATGGATGAGACAAAAGAAAAATACTAAATGGAATAATTACCTACGTACTGCAGTTTCAGCTATTAATATCACAAGGATATCTGTAACTTCATCAGCGTAGTTTGTTATGAGCATAATATTTGTACTAGATGAAAAACGGTACCGGAGTCCCGCATGCAAAAAGTACAACCTATTACGTTCGGATGTATCTTTCGAATGCCTCTACTTTTGGCGCGCTGATAATCGAAAAACTAGCCTGCAGTTAATAAATTAGCAGCAGTCAATTTATCGGTTTGAGAACATATATTTCATATTTAAAAATTAAGGGTAGAAATTGATATTAGTCAATTAAAACCAGTGGTCTAGCACATTAAAAGAATCCGAAGATTAAAATATTTATATATACCAATTAAGGACTGAACACGAAAAGGTGGACAGTCAACATGCTAGATATAGACGTCAAATCGCCATTCTCCACAAAGATTTTGTTCTCAAATAAAAATAAAATTCAGCACGACCTAAAGCAATGGATGAGACAAAAGAAAAATACTAAATGGAATATTACCTACGTACTGCAGTTTCAGCTATTAATATCACAAGGATATCTGTAACTTCATCAGCGTAGTTTGTTATGAGCATAATATGCTGTACTAGATGAAAAACGGTACCGGAGTCCCGCATGCAAAAAGTACAACTATTACGTTCGGATGTATCTTTCGAATGCCTCTACTTTTGGCGCGCTGATAATCGAAAAACTAGCCTGCAGTTAATAAATTAGCAGCAGTCAATTTATCGGTTTGAGAACATATATTTCATATTTAAAAATTAAGGGTAGTATTTTTCTTTTGTCTCATCCATTGCTTTAGGTCGTGCTGAATTTTATTTTTATTTGAGAACAAAATCTTTGTGGAGAATGGCGATTTGACGTCTATATCTAGCATGTTGACTGTCCACCTTTTCGTGTTCAGTCCTTAATTGGTATATATAAATATTTTAATCTTCGGATTCTTTTTAATGTGCTAGACCACTGGTTTTATTGACTAATATCAATTTCTACCCTTAATTTTTAAATATGAAATATATGTTCTCAAACCTGATTGACTGCTGCTAATTTATTAACTGCAGGCTAGTTTTTCGATTATCAGCGCGCCAAAAGTAGAGGCATTCGAAAGATACATCCGAACGTAATAGGTTGTACTTTTTGCATGCGGGACTCCGGTACCGTTTTTCATCTAGTACAGCATATTATGCTCATAACAAACTACGCTGATGAAGTTACAGATATCCTTGTGATATTAATAGCTGAAACTGCAGTACGTAGGTAATTATTCCATTTAGTATTTTTCTTTTGTCTCATCCATTGCTTTAGGTCGTGCTGAATTTTATTTTTATTTGAGAACAAAATCTTTGTGGAGAATGGCGATTTGACGTCTATATCTAGCATGTTGACTGTCCACCTTTTCGTGTTCAGTCCTTAATTGTATATAAATAATATTTTTATCTTCGGATTCTTTTTAATGTGCTAGACCACTGGTTTTAATTGACTAATATCAATTTCTACCCTTAATTTTTAAATATGAAATATATGTTCTCAAACCGATAATTGTGACTGCTGCTAATTTATTAACTGCAGGCTAGTTTTTCGATTATCAGCGCGCCAAAAGTAGAGGCATTCGAAAGATACATCCGAACGTAATAGGTTGTACTTTTTGCATGCGGGACTCCGGTACCGTTTTTCATCTAGTACAGCATATTATGCTCATAACAAACTACGCTGATGAAGTTACAGATATCCTTGTGATATTAATAGCTGAAACTGCAGTACGTAGGTATTATTCCATTTAGTATTTTTCTTTTGTCTCATCCATTGCTTTAGGTCGTGCTGAATTTTATTTTTATTTGAGAACAAAATCTTTGTGGAGAATGGCGATTTGACGTCTATATCTAGCATGTTGACTGTCCCCTTTTCGTGTTCAGTCCTTAATTGTATATATAAATATTTTAATCTTCGGATTCTTTTTAATGTGCTAGACCACTGGTTTTAATTGACTAATATCAATTCTACTACCCTTAATTTTTAAATATTTTTAATATGAAATATATGTTCTCAAACCGATAAATTGACTGCTGCTATTATTAACTGCAGGCTAGTTTTTCGATTATCAGCGCGCCAAAAGTAGAGGCATTCGAAAGATACATCCGAACGTAATAGGTTGTACTTTTTGCATGCGGGACTCCGGTACCGTTTTTCATCTAGTACAGCATATTATGCTCATAACAAACTACGCTGATGAAGTTACAGATATCCTTGTGATATTAATAGCTGAAACTGCAGTACGTAGGTAATTATTCCATTTAGTATTTTTCTTTTGTCTCATCCATTGCTTTAGGTCGTGCTGAATTTTATTTTTATTTGAGAACAAAATCTTTGTGGAGAATGGCGATTTGACGTCTATATCTAGCATGTTGACTGTCCACCTTTTTGTGTTCAGTCCTTAATTGGTATATATAAATATTTTAATCTTCGGATTCTTTTTAATGTGCTAGACCACTGGTTTTAATTGACTAATATCAATTTCTACCCTTAATTTTTAAATATGAAATATATGTTCTCAAACCGATAAATTGACTGCTGCTAATTTATTAACTGCAGGCTAGTTTTTTGATTATCAGCGCGCCAAAAGTAGAGGCATTCGAAGATACATCCGAACGTAATAGGTTGTACTTTTTGCATGCGGGACTCCGGTACCGTTTTTCATCTAGTACAGCATATTATGCTCATAACAACAACTACGCTGATGAAGTTACAGATATCCTTGTGATATTAATAGCTGAAACTGCAGTACGTAGGTAATTATTCCATTTAGTATTTTTCTTTTGTCTCATCCATTGCTTTAGGTCGTGCTGAATTTTATTTTTATTTGAGAACAAAATCTTTGTGGAGAATGGCGATTTGACGTCTATATCTAGCATGTTGACTGTCCACCTTTTCGTGTTCAGTCCTTAATTGGTATATATAAATATTTTAATCTTCGGATTCTTTTTAATGTGCTAGACCACTGGTTTTAATTGACTAATATCAATTTCTACCCTTAATTTTTAAATATGAAATATATGTTCTCAAACCGATAAATTGACTGCTGCTAATTTATTAACTGCAGGCTAGTTTTTCGATTATCAGCGCGCCAAAAGTAGAGGCATTCGAAAGATACATCCGAACGTAATAGGTTGTACTTTTTGCATGCGGGACTCCGGTACCGTTTTTCATCTAGTACAGCATATTATGCTCATAACAAACTACGCTGATGAAGTTACAGATATCCTTGTGATATTAATAGCTGAAACTGCAGTACGTAGGTAATTATTCCATTTAGTATTTTTCTTTTGTCTCATCCATTGCTTTAGGTCGTGCTGAATTTTATTTTTATTTGAGAACAAAATCTTTGTGGAGAATGGCGATTTGACGTCTATATCTAGCATGTTGACTGTCCACCTTTTCGTGTTCAGTCCTTAATTGGTATACATATTATATACATATATATATACACCTATCTATATACGACGGGCTACTTTCTGTTTCCGTATACCAAATCTACTCAGAAATGTTGGTCTGTCCGAAGCTATATTGGAAGAGACTTGCCCATGGGTCCACGTAGTTGGACTGACCAGAATCACCGTGTTTGGAAAGGAAGCTACATACCACAGCCACTCTTACTGCTACATATATATATATACGACAGTCTTCTTTTAGTTTCCGTCTCCCAAATCCACTCGGAAGGCTTTGGCCGGACTGAGACTATAGTAGAAGACATTTTCCCAACATGCCACCCAGTGGGACTGAACTCGGAAACATTTGTTAGGTAAGCAAGCTAATTCCCATTCAGACACTACTGTTTGTTAACCGGACAATTTCAAGGTGAGCCCTAATTGTTTGTATGCAAATGAGTTCATTAATGGGGTCCGGAACTTTCACGGCTGGTTCCCATAAGACAATGCAACCAGCTTGGGTATAGGTGGTCTGTGCTCACACACGCACAAACACCTACACGTCCGAACCCACGAATATAGATACATGCAAAGACGCAATCTCGTACCTATTTATGTTTTAAATATGTTGAGCTTAAAACTGCGACATTCTGGAAACACACGTCCGCACTCATGCACATAGAGACATGCATATACGCAAACTCGTAGCTATTTATGTTTTAAACATGTTGACCTTTAAACCGTGACATTCTGTGTCTGTTTGCGCGCGCATTTCTGTGAGAATGATTGCTTACGAAACGCAATGCGATGAGTTCAAACCAACAGCGTTGCACCTTCGGTAAGTGTATTCAACTATAGCCTTGGGCCGACCAAAGTATTCTGAGTGCAGTTGGTAGAGGGAAACTGAAAGAAGCCCGTCGTATATATGAATATCGGCGTAGCAATGGCTATGTTGTAAGTAGTTCGCTTGCGAATCACATGGTTTGGTGTTCACTCCCACTGCCTGTCATCTTATGCAATTGTCTACTACTGTACCCCAAGGCCGACCTAATCCTTGTGATTGGATCTAGTGGAAGGAAACTGAATAAATACCATCGTATATATGTTTAAATGTGTGCGTGTGTGTGTGTTTGTTCGCACTCGAAGGGCACACGAGAATGCACGCATGTACTATCACATATACAGATGCAAGTTTTCTTAATAAAACGGAAAGAACTCCCGTTCCATCCCTTACAGTTTCTTTTTTGTTTTAAACACTACATATACGTGCGTGGGTATATACACGTATATCTGTATGTGTATGTCTGGGTGAAACAGACTTTCACGGTTGGGTCACATTAGCCGATGCGACCACCTTGGGTATGTGTGGACTGTGCTCACACACGCACAAATACCCACACTTCCGCACTCATGCACATAGATACATGCAAAGCTATTTCATGTTTTAAATATGTTGACCTTAAAACCGTGACACTCTCAAGAAATTGTATGAGCGTGTGGGTCAGCCAATATGTGTGCTTTCATCTCTGTGTCTGTTTGCGCTCGCGCATGTGTGTGAGAGTGTTTGCTCACCAACCTCAATGTGCTGGGTTCAATCCAACAGCGTGGCACCTTCGGCAAGTGTATTCAACTATACCCCCGGGCCGACCAATGTATTCTGAGTAGGGTTGGTAGAGGGAAACTGAAAGAAGCCCGTCATATATATGAATATTGTCGCAGGAATGGCTGTGGTAAGTAGTTTACCTACGAACCACATGGTTTCAGTTTCATTCCCACTGCCTCTCATCTTGTCCAATTGTCTTCTAAACCTAAACCTAACCCTAATCCATTCCAGCCTATTATTATTCAAACACTATTTACGTATCTAATGTTAAATTGTATTAGTATCAATCAACGGATGTAACTCTTGTCAAGTAGGGATGTAGAGGGAGTTACTTTCCTTGGTTTGAGATTCATTTTTATATTTAAGTTTAAATGCCAAAGGAATATGAACTGGGTTAGATCTGTGTATTTCCATTTCTGTGTGTGCGACTACGTACTTTTATATACATGTGTGTATATGTCTAGGACCCCATAACTTAGAGGTTCAGCGAAAGAGACTGTTAGAATAAGAACTAGGCCTACAAAGAATAAGTCCTGAGGTCGATATGCTCGACTGAAGGTGTTGTTTCAGCATGGCCAGTTAAATGATTGAAACAAGTAAATGAGAGTAAAAGAGTAAATAGCGACAAAAGTCTATAACCTGTTCACTAGGGGGATAGCTGAAAATATCTCCTAAATGTCATATAATTCGTTTCATATCGTAATTTCTGTAATAGGTGTGGTCGTTTTACGCGCCAGCGAAAGGAGACACGACCATGCGCACACCAACAGAGACACGTACACATCCAAGTAATCTGCTGGTACCTTTAACAAATAAACATTGACTAGCTGATCATTTACATTTCACTACACCCCACAAATATATAAAGTAATAATGTTATCTAGTACTACTCTTCGGACATAATCAAGTTTCTTTTTTGTTTTAGATTATATATATGTGTGTGTGGGTATATATACGTATATATGTATGTGTATATATAATATATATATATAATATATATATATATATATATATATATATATATATATATATATATATATATATATATATATATATATATATATATACTGGAGCGCCGCCTTTAATAATCGATCACATCGTCCGCAGCACATATTCTTTGTAAGCCTAGTATTTATTGTAACTTGTTCTCTTTTGCCGAACCGCTAAAATACAGGGAGTCAAACACACCTGTATCGGTTAAAAGCATCAACAACTACAGTCAATCGAAGATAATGACCAAACTGTCTACTCTTATCCACCAGTTCCAACACGGTTTAACCAAAAAGGAGACAAATTGCTTGACTAGATTTCACTGCAAAGCCAGTAACATCTATGGACTTCCCAAAATCTACAAAAGTTAAGCCATAAACAAAACCTGTAACAAGTTAACTTCTATAGCCATAAATATTCCACACCCGATAGATCTCCGAATGAGGCCAATTATGGCCGATCCAGGTATGTAGATACGGGGTGATTAACACTCGCAAATCTGAAGTCGCTAAAGGTGCAATAAATCGAACTTCTTTTCATTTAGAACTTGGGGATCTGCAAATGTGGGTATCTTAGAGATGTTTAAAGTGTTTGTTGTAGCTGTAATTGTCGCATACAAACAGACGCTCACACACACGTATACACAGAAATAAAAACATTCACACAAACACAAACACTGAAATGAAAACAGTTACATACCTACCCATGCACACACACAAATAGAAATGAAAATAGTCACACACAAACATACGCACCCACACACAGAAATGAAAACGCAGTTACACATTCACACATAAAACCCTAACCCTAACTAGCACAAACATACAATTTATTAAGAATGTAAAGGGGCATTGGGTGCTTTGCACTCGCAGTTAGAATATCATCTCCCTCCACGCCAGTATGAGAATTTCTATCGTCCACTTGTGAAATTAATACATTGACGACACATGGGAAAAATAACAACATCTCAAGTCACTAAAGGTGCAATAATTGAACTTATTTTGATTTAGTATTTGTGATTTCAAATGTGGGTATCTTAGAAATGGTCAATGTGTTTGTTGTAGTTGTAAGTGTCGCACACACACAAACAAATAGAAACACTCAGTCGCTCACACAAACAAATAGAAACACTCAGTCGCTCACACACTCGCGCACACAGAAATAAAAACACTCACACACAAACACTGAAATGAAAATACCAACACTCACATAAATAAAAACAGTCCCACACACACAAGGAGCCCCAATAGGTCTATCAAAAAAGTTTCTAGTATTTTTCCTAGCCCATAATTTATGATAATTGAAATTATTACAATAAATAAATACCTACTAAATCAGTACATCGAACATTACGTCCCCGTAACTTATCGGTTCTGCAAAAGAGACCTATACATTAAGTAATAGGCATACAAAGAATAATTCCTGGGGTTGATTTGCTTGACTAGAGGCGGTGCTCCACCATGGTCACAGTGAAATAACTGAAAGAGTCTACGAGCGACAAAGTCTATATTACGATAACTACATAAGGGAGATAACTACAAAGTATCTTCTACAGTTACTTCCCTTGAATATTATAAGTTTACAATAAAAAGTTAATACGCGGGGCAATTAACTCTCGGAAGGGAGATAACTAGATAACATCTTCCAGAGTTACTTTCCTTACATATAATTATATTACTTTTAATAAATTATAATGAGCAAGAGGAAGTAACTTTCGAATATATTATTCGAACATGACAGACTTTTACGATTTATTGGAGTTTAACTGCTCTCTCTAGTGGGTCGGATGTCCCATTATGGCCATCCCATATATGTTTAAATATCTATGTGTATATACATATATCTGTCAATATATACCTATGTATATATATGTATATATATATATATATATATATATATATATATCATATATATATATATATATATAATATATATATATATATATATATATACACACACCTATCTATATACGACGGGCTACTTTCTGTTTCCGTATACCAAATCTACTCAGAAACGTTGGTCTGTCCGAGGCTATATTGGAAGACACTTGCCTATGGACCAAGTAGTTCGACTGAACCAGAAACACCGTGTTTGGAAAGGAAGCTACATACCACAGCCACTCTTACTGCTACATATATATATATATATATACGACAGTCTTCTTTTAGTTTCCGTCTCCCAAATCCACTCAGAAGGCTTTGGCCGGCCTGAGACTATAGTAGAAGACATTTTCCCAACATGCCACCCAGTGGGACTGAACTCGGAAACATTTGTTAGGTAAGCAAGCTAATTCCCATTCAGACACTACTGTTTGTTAACCGCGCAATTTCAAGGTGAGCCCTAATTGTTTGTATGCAAATGAGTTCATTAATGTGGTCCGTAACTTTCACGGCCGGTTCTTATAAGACAATGCAACCACCTTGGGTATAGGTGGACTGTGCTCACACACGCACAAACACTCACACGTCCGCACCCACGAATATAGATACATGCAAAGACGCAATCTCGTACCTATTTGTTTTAAATATGTTGAGCTTAAAACTGTGACATTCTGAAAACACACGTCCGCACTCATGCACATAGATACATGCATATACGCAAACTCGTAGCTATTTATGTTTTAAACATGTTGACCTTTAAACCATGACATTCTGTGTCTGTTTGTGCACGCATTTCTGTGAGAATGATTGCTCACGAACCGTAAATTTTGGAGTCAATCCGATGGGATGTAGTGGTCTTTAAACCGTTCCAGACAACTAACAAATAAACTTTTCGCATTTCAGTTTTATAAATATATATATATATATATATATATATATATATATATATATATATATATATATACTGCTAGGCGTAGAAGCGGCTTTGTGATAAGTAGCTTGCTTACGAACCGCAGTGTTCTGGGTTCAGTCCCACTGCGTGGAACCTTGGACAAGTGTCTTCAACTATGGCCTCGGGGTGACCAAAGCCTTGTGAATAGATTTCGTAGACGGAAACTAAATGAAGCCCATCGTATGTGTATACATATATATATATATATATATATATATATATATATATATATATTATATATATATATATATATACATATATATATATATATATACATATACGTTTGTATGCCTCTTTATCCATCGAACATCGCTTGACAAATGATGCTGCTGTTTTCACGCACCCGTAACTAACGGTTCGGCAAAAGAGAATAGGTCCTGGGCTCTATTTGTTTGACTGAAGGCGGTGCTCCAACATGGCCGCAGTCAAATAACTGAAAGTAGCAAAAGTGAGTGAAAGAGTAATTAGCGAAAACAGTGTATATTCTGTTGTGTCTGGGGATAGTCTTTCCTTTTAGTGCCTTATTATTAAATACACACTCACTAGTAAAAATTCAAGGGGTGATATTAGTAGAGGCCAGAGCCCATGGAGAACTAGCACGTAGATTTAGAAAAGCTCTGAAAGAGAACAAACTCAACATTAAAATTGTTGAAAAGCCAAGGAACTCCGTCAGGTCACAATTATGAAGGACATGCCCGTTTAAGAATACCATATGCACAATTGATAACTGCATGGTATGTAGAATTAGCCCTGGTATTAACTGTAGAACTCGAAATGTAGTTTACAATATAAGATGCATAGAAGTGCTTGTAAGGACATGAACATGATGTACATAGAGGAGACGTCTAAGAGCATTGCGGAACGGACAATGAACATTTAAGACAACTTGACGACAGAAAACAGTCTTCTATACTCTACCAACATGCCAAAGACCACCATGGAGATAACTTGGATCAACCTGACATCCGCATCTTATCCAAGCACCCAGCCCCCATCCCTGCTTTTCAATGCTAAACCCGATATAAAACAGTCATAAACACTATAAATAAACCTGTTCAATCTCTACTCTCCTCATCACCCCCAAATCCCAACCCCTAGTTCAAACTTTGATCTCCTTGACTATTCTCTCTAAAAAACCTTCACAAATCCTCAAGCTGACCCTAATATAGACTAAACTCTGAAAACCAATCCTAACAGCAAACCCACACCAAAATAAGAAAGACCACTTACCTTGGCCATTTGGGATCTATAATACAAGGCATGATATGCAAACAACAAGCAAAATATCAACCAACATTTGAAAGTCAAGTTTTATCTATGTGTCGAATCATGAAATACACTTGTTTAATAAATACAGTTGTCCTTACATTTACACAGTACATTGCTTCCACAAGTCATCAAACTAATCATTCTCATGCGAAATCAATTGTTTTTATTATAATATAGAAACAAATTAATTATTGAAATTAATATAAGAAATACAATTAACGGTATGTGTGTCATCATCATTTAACATTCGTTTTTCATGTTGTCATGGGTTGGACTATTTCACACTATCTGAGATGAATTACTACACGTACTCTAATGTCTGTTTTCACATGGTTTCTATGTCTGAGAAAAGTTTTGGTAACACTGACACTAGTAAAATTAAAAAGTAAATTTCAAGGATGAGTGGACTGCTAGTAGTGAGAGAGGTGGCTTCATCCTAACCTGTAGTATGATAGAGAGACAGGCAGAGGTGTGTCGCTGTAGAGAAAGTACATGGCTACCCTGCATATATGTATGTATACAGGTAGACATCGATTAGAGCGCTTTCTCATTGCTAATATGTTAACATATGCTTGATGTGTGCTTTAAAAAAAAGTGCTTGCACTGGCACTAATTTCTTCAGATGAAACTGAAAGGAGAGGATCATAGCCCAACTAATTAGGAAAAGACTTAATCTAGATGAGATGCAATTTGGTTTTGTATCAGGAAGAAACACCAGTCATGATATATTTCTGGTAAGAAACCCCAGGAGAAGTACCTAACCAAGTATAAACCTATGTACTTGACTTTTGTTGGTATCATAATCATTCAGGTAATAACAGATATATAAAACAGGCAGACCTAGCAACTCCTCTATGCTGATTACAGGATTACAACTAAACACACATATATTACAATTTATTACATTACATTCAATTCGCCATATATTATTCATTTTATTATCCATCATCTTTCCCTTCACATTTCAGGTATACTGAAGACCCTTTACTCATTGCTTCAGACTGCGTAAAATATTGGTGAAAGCAAACATTCGTCAGACTTATTTATGACAAAAAGCGAGTCAGTATGACCAACGTACCCTGTCCTGCACCTGATTGTGCCATAGTTGGCCTGTAAACAATCCATGGGAGAGAGTACTGACAAGCCTCATCGATCATCTGCAACAATGACACAGAATGTATGCACCTGCCACCTACAACAAATACAACCCCCTCCTCCAACTACACTACCATTCCCAGCCACTGAGGAAAAACGTTGTCGCCTGAGGAAGTAGCTGCTACAATACTACAGCTCCAGCACATTCAACGTCTGCAACCATCGGCAATTCTCTGACCAACCGATTCGCTTAATGCTAAACCAGTCGCCCACCATACGCCCATACCAGTCCTGGTTCATTGGCAAGAGGAATTAAAAGCAGATCTTGACCGGAATGTTCCACTTGGAGTTATAAAGCCTATTCCCATTGGTACATCTGTCACTTGGTGACAGACAATGGTGGTATGTCCTAACAGGTCTGGAAAACCATCTTAAAGGAGCATCGAATGGTGCACAGGCACTTAACACTGCCCTATCAGCTATGAGCTGACATTGTACCTTCTTCCACAATTGGGGAGAATCACTGCCATTGCATTTCCCCATGACAACTGCCGAGCCAAAGTCGGTATTGAGACAATAAAGCGCCTCGTTACAGACAACACTGACACCAATGGCTTCCTTAACACTGACAGTTTCCAGTGCACAATGCTACAATAAAGAAATACACCTGACTGGGACAAACACTTGTCCCCAGCCATGTGCATCTTTGGCAGCCCTATACAATACTTTATTCCCATCCATTCCGGCAAGTACAAGCTACATTCCACATGCCATGAAACTATGACTTATTGAAAAGAAGACCTGCGTAAACACAACATGAGTGCTACTGAACGGTTGTCAAAACACACATGCTCACTTCTTTCGAACTATGTCCTAATCCAGAGCCAAGTTTGACCCAATCCTACAAATGGGGGGAAAACTGGTGCCATTAGATGTACGTCATTTCGATCTGTACATGTTGAAGTGGATGGATCAGGCCAAAATTCCTCTGGAAGTATCTACTGCTTCTTCCTCATGGCCCACTGCTCATGGTGTCTGGACCACATGCGTTCCCTATGCCAACACCAGTGATGAGACTACCTTCTCAACCGACTTTAACAGCACCTCATGCAGCTGCAACACCAATGCCCACTTCCCGATTCCAAAATTACCATGACCAGAAATGCATCTCACCGCCTACCCACCGAGCCACGCCAACTTACCCCACCTTTACCACAAGTGGTCATACCCCAATACCCCTTGAAACCCCGGCTTTCCAAAAGTGACCCTTGCCTGATGCAGTTTATCCTCCATCCAGCAATTGTCCCGTTTGTCGCTCTGCCAGACTCGCAAAGACTGACACAAAAGCCTGATGCACAACTGACACGTTGCTCCTTGATCGTCACACACCGTCAATATTGATTAAGGGTCTCTTGCACTAATTATTATTTTCGTTAATCATTTAATACATATTATTAGTTTTCTTTGCTTCTCTCAAAGGAATTGGGGAGGGCTTAGAGGATGACAACTGAACACTCATATATTATCATTTATTACATTACATTCAATTAGCCATACATTATTAGTTTCATTATCCAAATTTTTCCTTCACGTTTCAGGTATACCGAGGACCTTTGTTTTCATTGCTTCAATCTGTGTACATAAAGTGTTTGTGAAAGCAAAGAGTTTTCACACTTATTTACTAATGAGCTGCTTCTTATAGCTAAATCACTACCAGAACTAGAGAACAAATTTTGCGTACGGAAGCAAGGTCTAGAATTGAAAGGTCACAGAATTAACCTACCCAACCCTAACCCAAAGTCTTAGTAAGTAGGAAACCAGATAAATCGTAAAGCCCTTCAGGTACATGGCCATCCTCAATATGAAGGAAACAGGTAGGTAGATGTACTCTGTATAACACATAATAGGTGTAGCAATATGAGAGGAAGGTAAACTGGAAAATATTTTTGTATGTGGAAGGTGCATAATGTACAGTAAAAGCTAAAAATGCCAGAAAATGGGCTTCATCAAATGCCAGAGGAGTACGATAAAGATTGTTGGCAACAAAGTCAGTAGCAGAAGTGGATGAACTAAGAGTGTGGCTGCAAGAATAAAAATAGGCTGAGCAAATTCAGAGAGCTCCTTCCTCTGTTTGGTAACTAAGGGTCTCTCCTTCAGAGTGAAAGCCAGATTTATTATACCTGTGCAGACAACTATGCTACATGGCAGGAGAAGTAGACATAAGGCATTGGACAAGGTGGTAATGCATGATCTTTGATTGTTGGAACTTATAAAGGCAATGACTAATGACTGACACCTTTCATGACATGCTGTGCCTTAGAAGACAATATATTGTAATTAATTTCCCATCAATTAATTTTTTTCACAAACCCCTGCCCTCAACACTCATGGAGTGCTTGATGTTAAGAAGGGCATCCAGCCATAGAAACAATGACAAATCAAGACTGGAGTCTGCTGCAGACCCTCAGCTTACCAGCCCTGATGAAACTGTCCAACCAAGCCAGCGTAGATAATGACATTAATGATGATGATGATGAGACAATTCTTTTTGTAAAACTTTTGCATTTATGCTGAACATCTAGTTAAAGTTAATTTTATAGATTGAATTTTCATTTCCAGTGAAATCAATTTTAATATTTCAAATTCAAAAATATTTAACAAAATATAATGAGAAACTGAAGCAAGTACTACTTCTATATATTTGTAAAACAAAAAAAACAATAGAGGAAAATGAGCAAAATTGTGCAAAGTGAACTAAGAAACAGAACTACTGTAAAGGCAAGAGACAACTGTATTTTATGAAAGTACCATATTGCATAAACACAAAAAAAGAAAACTATGCAGAGGGAATTAAACTGAAACAGATACAACATGACACACAAACCCATGCTAGTATGGATAAAATGATTAGATATTTCTGTCGAGAGAAATTCAATGACAATCTTATGCAACCAACAATAACCTCAAACTTATCAGATTATTGTAGATGAGCAACAACTCAAGAAAACCTGTCAAAATTCTATGTTCTTACAATGAATTAATTGCAAGTATTTAAGTATGTAGACAACATAATTTCATGTTTTATATGCATCAATACATGTGTAAAAATAAGTCTCATACCTACGTTCATTTTTCCATCCTAGCATGAGTTTGAAAAATATAAGATTTAATAGTTGGGTAAACATTGTCGTAGCTAATGCTAATTTTCTACTAAAGTTTTCTTTTTCTTTCAAAGTGCAGTTGTAACAAATGATACATTTGTACACAAACATGACAAAAGTAAATAGATACCCATTAACACATTGTTATTATAAACTTGAAGAGGTTTATATTTTTTTTTATTAATTGACATTTATATGTTTCAGGTTCTATATGTAACTGTTTAACATGCCATGTACAAAAGAACCTTAAAAATGTCCAATTTACAAAGAGGTCATATGCTGCGCCTATTTCAAGGCTGACTTAGCCTAAAACCACAGAAAACTTGTGATTCCACTTTCTACACAGTAAATAGAGTAATTTTTCAATTCACTAAACGGGAAAGTAGTCCATATCACCTTACCCAGGTAGACTAAGGCCCTCTGACAGAACACTTTGCTTTCTTAAGAGAAGTGTGTAAGATAATCCTCATTGCAAGGCCTCCAATATAGCAGAATAAGTTGATGTCAGTCCCAGAATAGCTGTCAGTTATCTCCGCAAATTGGCTATTATGGCAGAGCAGCAAGAAAGAAGACACTCTTCGACCAGCAAATATCAAATGGAGAAAAGATTGGACAAGTGAGATGGTAGAGAGGTCACTAGCACTTTGGGACACTGTCAAATTCTCTGATGAATCCAGATTTGCTGTATTTTCTGACACTGGTCGAATGTGGGTCTGGAGAATCAGTCACCAATATTTTCACGTGAATATATTGCAGCCAACAATGAAACATGTGATGGTCTGGAGAGCAGTTTGGAGCAATAGTCAATCAGAAATGGTGGAGTGTGAGGGATACATAAACTCAGATAAATATGTGTCCATATTATAGAAAAATCTTCTTCCTATAACCTCCAGGGGAAAATGATTAATTAAATAACACTATTTATGGAAGATAGGGCTTTCTTGCAAACTAAAAGACCCAGGATTGGTTGGAAGAGAATGGCATTAAAAAGCTTCCATAGCTAAGCCAATCACCAGATATGAACCCTACTGAACACCTCTGAGGCATGATGGATGGGATACTTCCTAAAAAGAAAAGAAAGCATCCTTAAAGCCAGATCTTTTGATATTACTGCAAGAAACTTGGCAAAAACCATGAAGAGAATATTCATCAGATCAGTAGCATGCCTGCTAGGGTCCTTGCATTCAAAAATGCAAGGAGCCTGTCTACTAAATATTAGATATTCACAGTAATAATTAATAAATAATTTAAAATAAATTTTAACAATTATAAGGATGTCTATTTAATTCTGTCATGTCTATGTAGTTTTTGAAGCAAAAACAATGGAAACATTAATATTAAGACCTTTTCAAAAATCTCTCTCAAGCTTTTCATGCACACAAGATTTTATTGACATTCATTCAAATTCACTCATTCCAACATGAAACAATTTTTTCCATCAAAACCTTAGTGATGTTTTCACCTTTCTCTAATTTGATCTAGATCCTCTAAGTGTCTCTAATGACTTTCATGCCTTAATTTCAATTTGTTGCCTATTTTTTCCTCAGGCCAACTCACCAACAGAAATTAATGAGAGACCTAATTGCCTTTCATCTTGATCACATAAATATCCCACATATTTGGTGCTCAAATACAGCATGCTCCACACTAGGAGATTGACAGTTACCCAGTATATGCAAAAATCGAACACATTTGCAGTACTAAACAAGCCATTACTATTGCATTTTCTGGCTTCATGTTTCCCAATTATATCCCAAATTTTTTTATCTCTGAAATCACAAGTATGAAGATTTTATAAAGCAGAAAGAACACTGCACAGAAGCTTTTTTCATGAAAGATAAAATATTTCTTTTTTCTCTTCAGAGGAACACATGGTTGGAGGGTAGACACTTACTAAGGTAACAAATCTCTTGTTTGACAATGGCAATCTCACTGACATCAAGGTAATCAGTAAATCCAAAGAGTTCATAATCTTAGATGCCAATATTTCACAAACATTCAATGGTCTGTACTCTCTTGCAGTAGCAAGATGACACATAGGCCCAGGCTGCAATACTGTGGGACACCTTCCAAGCCAGACCTTTCACTATCCATTCCACATCCCTTCTTGACATTACTCTAAATTATTTGATTTTTCAATGAGTATTTTGCACTTTTTGTCAACAGTTACCCTATAATATACATCACACACATGCAATAACTTCATATAGTTCCCATCAACCACTTTTACTAAAAATGCATTTGTTGATCCCTACCTATTGTCGAAGACTCTTGCCCAAAATGCCACACGGTAGAACTAGACCCTAAACCATGGTATTGGGAAACAAACATATTTTACATTTGCAAACATATATGTCTTATGAAATTGTTCAATATACACAGAGAAACATTGTGTTCAATTTACAAACAGCTATGGTTAACTAACAGAAAACTTAAATTAACAGAAAATTATGTACTTACAGGTGAAGTTTCGCATGGGGCTACTTGTTTGGTAAAATCCACATGTATAAAGAAAAGTCTACATGTATAAACTGTTGTGGTGAGAGTCATTGGCACCCCTATGGGATTGGATGAATGGACTAGCAAAACTCTTATAACAAAAACTAGCATATTGGTTGAGACAAAGAGAGTCAGAAGTCATTGAGAGTTCATGGAAGTTGTTGACGTTGTTCAGAGTTTGTATTTATTGGAGTATTGTGTTTAGTAGAGTAATCTGAAGTGGTGTTGTGTGAAGACAGTTGTGTCTATCCCCGCTTCGTGAATTTTGTATATCCAACATATAGAAGGATATAAGATAAACAACAGTCTCGCATGTAAACCCATAAGTGTAATCATTCATTTTTTTAACCCTGAAAGTAAAAAGAAAAACATCATAATAGTAGCGAAAGGAAAATTTTGGCTTTAATATCAGTTCACTACTCTTTTATTTGAAGTGACAACTAGCAATTCTTTCTCTAAACCATTTATATTACAGCCAAGCATTATGCAAATGGAAACTTTTACATGTCTCAGGAAAGATATAAATGCAAGCAATGTGAGACCAACTTTCATTAAAACTACACAAGAAATTCATAAAAATTCATTCACAGATTTTATTCTATTAAACTTAAGATGGTGGAGAGGCACAATTGTTAGTGTTGGCAAAATACCTTCCACTATTTCTACCAGCTCTTTATGTTCTAGTTTCAAATCCTGTTGAGGCTAACTTTGTTTCTCTTCCTTTCATGGTTGATAAAAAAAGTGCAAGTCAAGTAATAAGATCAATTTAATCAATTAACCACTTCCTCTAAAATTTGAGGCATTCCCCTGTTTTACAAACATGACCAATTAATCAAATATCTTGGAAAAATAAATCTGCATGTTAGGAAACAGGATAGCTTTCCTGTCATTCAAATATTCGTGAAATTTACAATATATCATAATTTCAGCAATTCACATAGTCATATTGTAAGAGAGTTCATCATCATTTCACTAAAGATGCATACACTAATATAGAAACTGATATTAATTAAGAAATCTTAACCATAAACAATATTTTTTATGCTATTTCACCAATGAGCAACTAAGAAGGCAGAGTTTAAATCCATGCTCCTTCACCAGTTTATCATATGGCTCTCAATCCATTCAAGCCTTTATTGCAAAACAGCTCAGTTTGCTAATTCTTTACAAAGGGCATATTATATATATATATATATATATATATATATATATATATATATAATATATATATATATAGAGAGAGAGAGAGAGAGAGAGAGAGAATGTACTTGCATAGCGAGTGACAAGGTAACAGTCAAGTATACAAATTGAACTGACACATATTACATAAACATACATTCACAAGTACATACACATGTACACACACACTGACACGTCTATTTCTCCTAAATACTCACATACGTAAGTACATAAGTACATACATACATGTGTATAGCATGCACACATGAATGTGCACATACATGTACACATATACATGCATACGCACATACATACATACATACATACATCATACATAAATACATACATACATACATACATACACATACATACATACACACATATATATCATGAACTAACTGTTACTTTCTCAGATGCAGCACAAATTTTGTCAGTGAAGAAGTCGCAGTCTCAAAGCGACGAAAATATTTTGCCAATTAAATCAATGTTAAAGTGAATCTAACAGTTTTTGTGTGTTTCTTAAATGGCTTATAAGCACCTTCCATGCTCAGATCAAGTCACTCGCTATGCAAGTACTTCTCCGTAATTCGAAAGATTGAGCCAGGCTCTCAGGAAAGCCGTTACTTGTTGCTTGAGAAAAATAACAGCTAGCAACAGCTTCATTTCATTTCATTAGACACTGCATCTCACTGAAGGTTTACCCAAAAAGGATTTACAAAATGGTCGAAACACTAAACCTGATGAAAGGACAAGTGTCGAAACTAAAACATATCGTAATTATGAACCTGAAGTCCAAACTATATATACACCTAGCCACTAAAGAAAATGAAAAGCGAGAGGCCCTCGCTAAAGTGAAGAACTTACTTAATAATCAAGAAATGAAACAATAAAAGAACTACTACTCGTCGTGAATGTAACTCCATATGAGACAGGTGCGTACAACACTTTGAAAAGAAACTAGCATGGACGTTACAACTACCATACAACCACCCAACAACTAAACAGTTTGACATGACTGAATCGATTGATGGAATTTCTATGAATGACAAACCCGTAGATGATGACCAACTAACAAGAAACGTACGAGTGTACGGAGGAGTACAACTGGATACAGATGACTCGCTGCCCTAGAACTCACTCCAAAGTTCACCACATATAATAAGGTTAGCAAGATATCAATACTATCAGACATTGAGAAAAGCTTTACAAACTTAGATGGAGAACACACTTTAACCGCAACCAAAATCCTGACATTCATGACATATCTGGCAATACCCATTCCATACGTCGTTTCTATGACAAACGTGACATATGTCGTTTGACATGAAAAGGGTCTGCCCTACCAACTTACCATTCAACAAAACAGTATGCATGCCCCCCCTACGCAGACGCTGCTTTAGAAGCAAAGTTTACCCTTACTAAATCCAAACTCTCCTGTCAGCTTTCTCTAATTACACCCAAAGGCATAAACACCAACAAACAAAAATAAGACCCATGATCTTGACACCAAAATTAAGAAAGGCCTTAACATTAAAAATCGTATCAAAAATAGAGAGATGTATGCTTCCCGACTGACAAATCAGTTAGAATGTCTGTTTGACAACTTATCTAATTACATTTCGAACATGCAACCACACATCACACAACAATAACAAAACAACAACACTCGAGTACATTGAAAACGAAAAGTCCTCAATGCTCACATGGGGATGTGGAGTATCATTCTCCACTCTGAGAAATGCACAGCGAACAATTTCATAACTACCAACAATGAAATCCCACCCCTATATGGCCTTCGAAAAGATCATAAGATCCACATGGATCGTATACTTGGCCACCTACCCGACCAGTTTGTGGTACCAACAATGCAAACAACCACAAATATCATATTTTCTCTCACATTCATACGACCCTTAATAGAGTTATCTGCAGATTTACGTGATAGTACTGAAGACCTCCTTAGCAGGATCCGCGAATGCAACAACACGTGTGACCTCAGAGACCACATCGTAGGTATCATGGATGTGGTATCACTATATCCTTCCATTGACATATACTTTGCTGTCGAAAAATGTATAAAGATAATTAGTGAGAGCAATATGATTTAAAAATGTGGACATATATGAACTAGGGTTCTTCCTGGCTCTGACTTGTACCAATGAGTATCTGTCACACAATAATCTTCTATATGCTTGTCCTACCTGTAACAAACGAGGAAGACCACCTACCATTACCTCAACATACAAAAAGACCCAATGTGAACGCTGACAGGTTTGGATGAGGCAGACTACTCACCTTCAGATCCACACGACATCAGAACTACTATTGCACATGCTATCGGTGTCAGCCTTAGAACTATACTTAAAACCCATATTTTTAAGTTTAACAAAAACTGTATAAACAGACGAAAGTGGTGCTATTGGAGTAGGGATCGTCGGTGATGTTGCAAACCTCTTCATTGCATGGTGGGACAGACAGTTTAAACAGTGCCTAGCGACCTGTAACAGCCACTTAGCTATGTACTCTCGATGCATTGACGACATAACATTGTCGTGAAATGTAATAATAATACAGACACAGAGATAGAATCTCTACTAAATGAAGAACAGGTGATGACAGCTATACAACACATGGCTAACTCTATCCATAGCAGTATAAAAGTTACCGTAGACTGCCCCTCTAAACACCCCAGTAACAGATTACCTGTCCTAGATACTGAGCTGTGGATAGAAAATACTATGGTTAACGGAACTGTTAAATCCTGTTTACTCTACTCACACTCTTGTAAACCTATGGCTAATCCACTGGTAATCCGTAGTAACTCAACGATGTCGAGTACTAACAAGCTCAACATCCTGGTGGCAGACTTAGTTAGATTAATGAGGAATGTATATCTCCACTATGCCAACCACAAGAACGACAACACATCCAACAATTCATATTCCGAATGCAACGCCCCGGATACACACAATATGACAGAATCAGAGTGTACAAAGGAACAAAAAACAAGATTCAAACACATTCTAAGTGATGACGAAAACCAGTGTATGGTTCCTATACCGCAACAAGTTCTGGAATAGGTTAGAGAGGGACACCAAGAAAAGAATAAGACCAATACTTGGTATAACAAGAGATTTCCTAGTGTAATGTTTGTTGATGCCACACCTAAGAACGAATTATGTAAGGCATTCAAGGAAATCCTACACATAACTGGCCTTAAGATCAAGGTTGTAGAAAAGACAGGTAGGACTATCAATCTGTATTATGTAGATCATATCCTTTCGATAGATTCCCACGTCAAAATAATTGTGCAGTTGTTCCACAACCCAATATGAACTGTAAAACCAAGAACACTGTGCCAAGAAGGATTGCACAACTATGCCAGAGCACTGTGCCAAGAAGGAGCTTGCGAGACTAACCCAGAGTCATACATAGGTGAAACTTCTAGGAGTATCAATGATAGGTTCAAAGAACACCTGGACAACTACATTGAAAAGAAACCAAACTCATCTTCTATCAGCATGCTGTAGGTGCACAAGGGCTCCTTAGTGAGACTTAAGTTAAACATCTTATCCACACATCCCTCTGATGCAATGCTGAGACAGGTCACTAAATCTGTCTGTATACAAGAATACAAACCCACTCTTAACCGAAAATCCGAATGGGGTAACATCCAGATTCCACTCAGGAGTACCATTCTAAAACCACCTCTCTCTCTCTCTCTCTCTCTCTCTCTCATTTACATGTAGTAATCCATGCATAAATGCTGAAATGCATGGTACTAAAATACATATATACAGTTATATATAACCGTACGAGCGTACATTGTTTGATATGTATGTACGTATGTGTAGATGTATATTATGAGTGTAGCTGTGTTATGTGCTGTGTGTTATGTATATTAGTGTATATGTACATGCATGCACATATGAGCATGTGTAATATACATATGTATTATATATGCATGCATGTAAAAAATTAAAAAAAAATAAATATAATAAAGAATAAATATAATAAAAGAATAAATATAAAACGGCGGTGGCATCAGCATGGCCGCAGCTCTGTGCTGAAACTAAAAAAAAAATAAATAAATAAAATAAAACAAGTTTGATTTTAAACCATTGTCCTTGGAAAATTGTCATATATATGTATACGAACCCATGCTACACGGCAGTGAAACATGGGCTGTGACTGCCGATGACATACGTAAGCTCGCACGGAATGAAGCCAGTATGACCTGAAGGGTGTGTAATGTCAGTGTGCATACTCAACAGAGTGTAAGTACCTTGAGAGAAAAGTTGCACCTAAGAAGCATTAGATGTGGTGGTGCAAGAGAGACGACTGCGCTGGTATGGTCATGTGGCAAGAATGGATGAGGATAGCTGCGTGAAAAAGTGCCACACCCTAGCAGTTGAGGGAACCTGTGTAGAGGTAGACCCAGGAAGACCTGGGATGAAGTGGTGAAGCACAACCTCCGGACATTAGGCCTTACCAAGGAAATGACTAGCAACCGAGACTTTTGGAAATATGCTGTGCTCGAGAAGACGCGGCAAGCCAAATGAGACCATAACCTGTGGCCTATGTCAGGAGCGTAACCAGCCCGCTTATGCGTACCTTTTCCTTCTTTGGTCACTAAACTCTGCTTACAAAGACCTGTTGAGGCAAGTGAAATCAAAATCAAAATCAATTCGATGACTGGCATTCGTGCTAGCGGGGTGCAAAGAGCACCATACGAGTGTTATCGTTGACAGAGCGGCTATTCGAGTATGATCGTTACCAGCGTCGCCTTACTGGCACTTATGCCTGTACTAGTAGGTGCCAAGAGCACCATCCGAGCATGATCGTTGCCAGAGCAGCCAACTAGCTTCCATGCCCGTGGTACGTAAAAGGGCACCATTCGAGCGTGATCATTACCAACGTCGCTTCACTGGCACCTGTGCCAGTGGCACGTGTAAAAAGATTCGATCAAGGTCATTGCCAGTACTGCCTAACTGGCCCCGTGCCAGTGGTACATAAAAAGCACCCACTACACCTCTCGGAGTGGTGGCGTTAGGAAGGGCATCCAGCTGTAGAAACTCTGCCGGATCAAGATTGGAGCCTGGTGCAGCCATCTGGCTTGCCAGCCATCAGTCAAAATCGTCCAACCCATGCTAGCATGGAAAGCGGACGTTAAACGATGATGATGATGATGATGTATGTGTGTAAAGTTAATAGTCTATAGATGTGCACAGAAACTGGGTGCAAGCATGCATATACGCATGTGTAAACACTGTGTTGTGCAGCAAAAGGAACAAACAGTACAAAATGTGTAACGAAAAGTGACAAAACCTGATTGGTAATGTCCTGTGTGAAAAGTCTATGCTGAAAAGTGAGAAAAGGTTAGTTCTCTTGGTTGGGTAGCTGTCCTAAGTGTTGCATTTATGTATGGCAACTGTTTCCCTCGTGTATCTGTGCATCGGGTTGCAGTACATGTGGAATGTAATTGGTGTGTGTCCATTGAGTCGGCGACTTCATGTTGTTTTGGGCGTGTGACGATGGAACTGAAAACTATGCGTCGTGAAAGTTCGTGTCCTATAATTCTAGTTGATGCGACTGGCACGGACTGTAATTGTTTTTTAAGAGTTCATGCGATGCTGAAGCAGTAAGTCTTTGAAGTCGAGCTCACCAAATGTAATGGATAAGGTAACGAAGACTGCAGTTCTGTTGCTCGGGGGTCAGCAACTGTGGCAGGGTTGTTGTGGGTAACCAGTTGTATCGTTGTGGTTGATGTATTCTAATAACGTCGGTCTGTCACCAATTGTCGATGCTCGATGCTGACAATAGAGAATGTGAAGGTGGCATTGTCACTTCTTCATTCCGGCCGACTGTAGAAAAAGGATATATCACTGTGACACCTATTGTTTTCGTGTGGTGTCTGTGTAGACGCGGAAAAGTTTTAAGTCAAATGGAAAACAACATCAATTGACATAGCAAAGACATGTGATGAAATTAACTCAAAGAACAATGCAATACATATGTACAACTAGCTCTAGCATGCTTGCACCCAGTTTCTGTGCACAACTATAGACTATTAACTTTCTTTTTCCTTTGCATGCAACTCTTTTCTCATGAGAAGGATATCTCGGTACTATTAGCGAAAACTGGACCCGGTGCGCGCACACGCGCTAGCTAGTCGTAAGTAGTCGATCCTACAACGACTTGCGCGTATGCAAATGAGTTGATTTTACAGAATAAAATAAAAGAATCTTTTAAAGAAAGTAAATAAATTATTTCTTAGAATAATGTATATGATTTTTTTACACAAATCAAATAAAATGTGTGTGATATATTCTTTTAGTTTTCATATTCTTTAGTTTTTAATCATGTGTGTGTGTGTATATATACACCGATACAAATAGATATTATATATGTGTTTATGTGTGATATATTCTTTTACTAGTTTTTAGCTTTTGGACAGCATCCATAGTAGGTACATCATTCAGATATATATATATATATATATATATATATTATATATATATATATATATATATATTATATATATATATATATATATATATGTATGTATGTATATGTATATATATGTGTGTGTATATATGTGCATATGTGTGTGTATATATGTGTATATACATGTGTGTGTATGTGAGTATATATATATGTGTGAGTATATATATATGTTCGTTAAGTAAATTACTCACTTCTCCCCGCTCTGCTTAAATTCTGACCGTCCCTAAATTCCGACTGACCCTTGTTCGCTGTGCTCCCGCCCACCAATACCGGATATCTCTCTATTCTCTCTCCTTCCCCCCTCCCTTGTCCCTATGAAACGAAGAGAAGCAAAAAGCTGCTGCTGCTGTTGCTGCTGCCATTACTACTGCTATTACCACTGCCTCTGCTACTGCTGATAGTGATATTGCTGCTGTTACTACAACTGCTGCTGCTTCTGATGATGATGGATATCAGTGGTTGAAAATAAACATAAAATAAACGTAGGAAAAAGAATGAAAAATCTAATAATAATTTAACATTACTTGTAAAGGTAGTGGGTAGCGAACTTCTTCACTACTTCAGGGAGTGACGACCCTGCCTGACACGAGTTCCGGGCTCAGCTTGCTCCGGCTGGCAGTACCCGGTATGGGCCCCTATCCAGGGTTACAGAAAGGAGACAACCTTCAAAGAAATCCGGAGTGGAGCCCCGAAGGCGGTCTAGCGTTCGACTCGACACTCTTCCGGCAGCTCCTGCAACCAAGCTGGTGCCAAACGTAATGCACTGCACTCCTTTGGACTACATCAGCAAGGTCGAGAGAGAAAACCTGACGATTAGGCTACCCAGGACTTTCTTATCTCTAGCCCAGGCCTGCGCAAAACTGGAGAGGACACTTCAGTGCTGCTGTAAAAAGCTGCAGAAACAACACGGGAGGTAACAGTCACGAGTGATAAGTCCATTCAGATTGGCGTAAAATATGGGCGCTACGGGTTACCTCTGACGGTGGGAGGGACCTCCGTGTCCTATTGGTTAGCTACTGCCCACCTCAAGCTGGGCAGCCCCCAGTTAATAAGGTGCTGACCCGCCACAGGCCGCCTGCTTCATTGGGTGCTTGGAGCTAAGAGTATGACTTGAAAAGCGGCCTGCAACCTCTGCACCAGGCAAACAACTAAAAGTCAAGAAAACACCAGTCCTGCAGTTGGCAAGCTGGAATGTCAGGACCATGTGCCCTGGAATATCTGATGATCTACTTAGGGTTGAAGACACAAGGAAAACGGCATCATTGACCGTGAACTAAAGAGGCTCAACATAGACATTGCTGGGCTACAGGAGACAAGACTTCCCTCAAACGGCAAACTCAAAGAGCAGGATTTCACCTTCTTTTGGCAGGGAAGAGATCCAGAAGAACCTCGTCAACATGGCGTTGGCTTTGCAGTGAGAAACTCACTACTCTCCTCAATAGAACCACCATCAGGAGGCACTGAGTGTATCCTCTCACTGCGCCTCTCGACTTCTTCTGACTCAGTACATCTACTCAGCATCTATGCTCCCACTCTCTACAGCTCAGAGGAGACCAAGGACCAGTTCTACAAAGATCTCAACTGTGTCACATTAAATATACCAACGACTGAAAATATCTACCTTCTAGGGGATTTTAACGCTCGCGTGAGATCTGACCATGATTCGTGGCCCATTTGTGTTGGACACTTTGGTATTGGCAACATGAATGACAATGGTCAGAGACTACTCGAATTCCGCACATACCACAACCTGTGCATCACAAACACATTCTTTACCAACAAGCCATCCCACAAGACATCTTGGAGACATCCAAGATCTCACCACTGGCATCAGCTGGATCTCATCATTACACGGAGATCCTTCCTGAATTCTACTCTATTGACCCGCAGTTACCACAGCGCGGATTGTGACACGGACGACTCCCTAATTAGAAGTAGGGTGAGGATTCTACCTAAAAAAGTCCATCGCTCCAAGAAAGTGGGCCGACCACGCATTAACACTGCCAGAACCTCGGACCCTACACTGCGAAAATGTTTTGCTGCTTCTATCAAGGTTGCCCTAGGTGGCTGCCCAACCTCCTCTGCTGAAAGTAGGTGGAACTATATCACGGAAGCTTTGTATACGACATCAATAGATACGTTCGGCATGAGAGAAAGACTGGTACAATGCTGGGCTCTCAGAGCTGGAGCCAGTTATCGAAGCAAAGCGTGCAGCTCTGATGCAATCCAAGAGTGACTCTTCTACAAAGTCTCGAAGAACTCAGAAAGGCACGAAATAAAACCCAACTGACAGCCAGACGCTGTGCAAATATGTATTGGCAGGAAATCTGTCAGCTGCTGACAGTGGCGACACCCGTGGGATGTATGCCGGTTTGAAGAAGGCCCTCGGTCCATCCGCAACCAAGTCAGCCCCTCTGAAATCAACTACTGGAGATCTCACCAGGGATCAAAGCAAGCAAATGGATAGATGGGTGTAGCACTACCAGGATCTCTACTCACGGGAGACTACAGTGGCTGAGGCTGTAGTCGAGAGTGTCAAGATCTTGCCAGTCATGTGCGAACTTGACAGTCCGCCATCTATAGCAGAGCTCACCAAGGCTGTTGACTCCCTAGCAAGAAACAAGGCTCCGGGAAAAGACGGCATCCCCTCAGAGATCATCAAAGCCGGCAAAAACACCATCCTGCTTCGGCACCTTCATGAGCTTCTGTGTCAGTGCTGGGAAGAGGGTACAGTCCCTCAGGATATGCGGGATGCTAACATCATTACGCTTTACAAAAACAAAGGGGACCGTGGTGATTGTAACAATTACCGTAGAATATCTCTTCTAAGCACTGTTGGAAAGACCTTTGCCCGCGTTATCCTGGCCAGGCTACAACTACTTGCTTCTCGAATCTATCCGGAATCGCAGTGTGGCTTTAGAAGAAGCAGATCAACTATCGATATGATATTCTCCATACGCCAACTTCAGGAGAAGTCCAGAGAGCAGAGAATGCCATTATATATGACCTTCATTGATCTAACAAAGACCTTTGACTCGGTAAGCAGAACAGGCCTCTTCACCCTGCTCTAAAAAATCGGATGTCCACCAAAGCTGCTGAGGATCATCAAGTCTTTCCATGATGACATGCAAGGCACCATACAGCACAACGGTTCAACATCAGCCGCCTTCCAAATAAAAAACGGGGTAAAGCAAGGTTGTGTCCTCGCTCCTACATTGTTTGGCATCTTCTTCTCGCTCTTACTCTCACATGCCTTTCAGACATCAGATGATGGAGTGTTTCTGTACAGTAGAAGTGACGGGAAACTGTTCAATCTCTCGCGCCTGCGTGCCAAGACCAAAATCAGAAACGTCCTGATCAAGGAGATGCTATTTGCTGATGATGCGGCTCTGGTATCACACACAGAAGAAGCCCTCCAAAGGCTCATTAACTGTTTTGAGCAAGCATGTAACGACTTTGGCTTAGCTATCAGCCTTAAGAAGACCAACATCATGGGTCAGGCTACATCGGACATCCCAAACATACATATTGGAGACCACAGATTACAAGAGGTGGAGAAGTTTACCTATCTGGGCTCTACCGTTACCTACAACCCATCCCTCGACGCTGAGCTCAATATACGCTTTGGCAAGGCAGCTGCTGCGATGGCCCAACTCTCCAAACGGGCTTGAGACAACAATAAGCTGACCAAGACCACGAAAATGAAGATCTACCAGGCATGTGTACTTAGCACTCTACTGTATGGAAGTGAGGCTTGGACGCTATACACACGCCAAGAGCGTCGCATAAACAGGTGCCTGCTCAACCTTTGCGATATCACTACAGTAAATGCCTTGAACATTGTAGGGAGACAGGTTATTGGTCTGTAGTTTTCTGGTTTTGCTGTCCCATTTGATTTGGGAATTAAGATGGTTTTCCCCTTCGTGAGCCATTCAGGCATTGTCTCTGGCTCTGCTAGTATGTTGTTAGAGTTTTCAGCCAGCTTTTTGTGCATTCCTGTTAGATATTTCAACCAGAAGTTGGGGATCTTGTCATGCCCAGGTGCCTTCCAGTTGCTTAGTCTTTGCAGTGCCTGGGTGACCTCTTCAGTTGTTATGGGGGTCCAAAGTTGTTCAGATGCCGAGTTTGTTATTTTGATACTCCTTTTTTTGGCTGTTCGTTCGCCGACCATATTTCTTTCCAGAATTCTTCCACTTCTTCTGCCGTTGGTGCTGCAGTGATTTCTATTTTATTTTTGCCAAGTTCTTGGTAGAACTTTTTGGTGTTGGAGTTGAACTTTTTGTTTTGTTCAAAGAAACGCTGGCGTTTCTCGTACCGGCGGATCCTTTGTGCTTGGCAAGGATATCTTGCTTCAGCTTTTCTTTTATCTCAGGTAAATCTTTTTCTGTGATGTTATATTTGCGGAGTATTTTTGTTTTCTTTTTGTTGCTCAGTAGCGTTGATTGTCTGCTGATTTCATTAAGAATCGACAGATCTTTTCTCATCTTTGTATTTTGTTTTGGATGTTATTTATCCACAGAGTTTGTTTGGGTGGTGGTACTCCTGTTTGGATGGGTTTGAGTGAGTATCCAGTTTCTTTTGTGGCTGCAGTTGCTGCTGCGTATACTAAGTCATTTAGCTCAGTGATATCGCTTTTTGTTTCAGTGGCTATTAGTTCCGTGACGGCTAGGTTTATGCTGTTTATAATTGGTGTTGTTATTTCGTCTATTTTGATTCTTGGGAGGTATGGTCGGTGGTCCATTTTGAGCTCTGTGGTTTTCAGTTCTTTGATTATTTTATTTTTTATATTATCATAATCATTAGGCTCCCCTTCGTTGTTTACATCGTGTTTGTTGGGAATGTTACGTTTGTCTTCGTGTTTTACTGTTTCAGTGTTTATATTATTGGGCATTGTTGTGTGGCTTCTATCTACATTTTCCTGGTGTATTTTTTCTTTTAGATGTTCTATTTCTATTTCTGATATTTTTTTTGCGTTGAGAATGTATCTTCGTACGTTAGCTAATTTATTAGGGTTCATTGCTGTATCCAAGTCTATATTTATGTTATTTTCCTTCCATATTTTATATGTATGTGTTGTTGTGTTTTCATTTTTTGGGTAGAGCACTGCTGTGAAGTATGCGTGTAAGATAGAAATGTATTCCTCACGTGTCCATTTATATCTTTTGGGTTTTATTTGCGGGACATGAGGAACAACGTCCGGCCCATTATTTTGACGGTCGTCATTTTCGTAGGGTACCGGCCCGTTCATTTCTATTGTCACATTGTTTTGCACGTGTAGTTTTTCGTACATTTTGTGTTGTAAGTTGAAAGTACGTACCGTTCGATTGTTATTCTTGGGTTGAATAATATCGGTGGCATTTAATTTCTTCGTAGTTCCTTTGTACATGGTGTTTGGGGTCGGGGATGATCTGTTGATGGATCGTAATGTACCACGCATGTTTACATGTGTTGTGTTAGAGGTGGAGATGATATCGAGTCAAAATACGTCATTTCGTTTCGAAAATAGTTATAAATTTCAATTAGTATTACTTACTCGGATACAGTCAAATCCTTTGTTAGTAAATCTTTGGCTCCATACGATGTCCTTGTTTTCGATGTTTGTGGATAGATTTCGGAGCTCTGTTTTTTCCTTCTTACATCTTAAACGATCCCCGGTGTATTATTATTATTATTATTATTATTATTTATTATTATTATTATTATCATTATTATTATTATTATTATTATTATTATTATTATTATTGTGTGTGTGTGTAGGCGTGCGTGTGTGTTACAGTTAGACAGTTACTGTGTTATACGGTCTTTACTCTGAGTTTGATGGGAACACTCGAACACATGTTTAATCGATCACATAAGTGAATGTTTAGTCACATGTGACTTAAAAACTGGGTCATTGTTAGTCTTCGTGAAGTTTAGTTCTGAGTTGGACGAACCAGGTCATGTAATGAAAATTGCTGCATGCAACGAGTATAAATTGCTGAAAGGTATAAAGCTTTAGTATTTATGTAAATAATTAACTTCCATTCGCCAAAGAGTTATCACCTCAATTCCTCAGACGCTGTTTTTCGAGGTAATTTATTGAAATAAGCCCTGTGAAATACTGCTCTATTACAAGAAAACTCAGAGAAAAGTCTATATGTACATAATCTACAGGACAATTTTTCATTTTATTGTGGAGATGTCATGCCCTTGTACCTAAAGCTTCCAAATGAAACTGGACAGCCAAGTGCAGCTTTCTTTGTGCTCATCAGAAAGCGAAAATAAATACTGAGCCCCTATAAAATATCCATCAAATACCATCTTACCACCTCAGCAAAACAGATCCGTTGGATAATTCAGTTCTAGATATGATGCGCTATGTCTGCAAAAATGGCGTGATTGTTACTGTTCATATGATCAGAGGTGTTCTCAGTCACAGCGGAATTGTGGTTCAATAACAGACAACAACGACACACACACAAAGGAAAAATAATAGAGAAAACTCAAAACACTGTATAGGCATGCGTATATTTCTTTCTTTATTTCTTTCTACATATGGTCATGTGACACACCAAATGTCCTTTTCAACAAATTTCTGGTTTTACTGAAAAAGAAACTTATTATTTCCTTGCTTATCCAATTTTAATACACACGTAATTTCGCGTTTTACCATTCTTCTTCTGATATCTTTTATCAAATAACTCCTATTCACACACACACGCACACACACGCGCGCGCGCAGGAGAGAGAGAGAGAGAGAGAAAGAAAGGAGTAGAGGGGATAAAAATTGCAATAATAATAATAATAATGATGATGATGATGATGATGATGATGATAATAATAATAATATAATAATAATAATAATAATAATAATATAATAATAATAATAATACTAATAATAATAATAATATAATAATAATAATAATAATAATAATAATAATAATAATAAATAATAATAATATAATAATAATAATAATAAATACAATTATAAAATTCATAGGGCACTCTATGAATAAATGGCAAACAGTGCTACACCTCCAAACAAAAGAGGGACTCATGAAAACCAAAGACATCCCCATTAGAAGAGGAATATTCCAGGGAGACACGCTTTCTCCACTCCTTTTCTGCTTGGCACTGTCACCTCTATCTGATATGCTAAATAGAACTGGATGAGGATATAAATATTACGGCAAAACGATCAGCCACCTTTTATATATGGATGACCTAAAACTATACGCTGCGAATGACAAACAGCTGGAAACACTATTAAAGACAGTTCATGGATTTACCAAAGAAATAGATATGAAATTTGGATTAGAAAAATGCGCCAAAGTAACCATGAAAAGAGGAAAACTAGTTAAGAGTAGCAACATCACACTAGATAAAACCAATGAAATAAAAGAATTAGACCAAAGCCAAACTTACAAATACTTAGGAATCCATGAACTAGATAAGACACAACACACACAAATGAAAGAGAAAATAAAAAAGAATATTATAGACGAGTTAGATCAATACTAAAAACAGAGCTCAATGCTAAAAACAAGATAATAGGTATTAACACTTTAGCTGTCCCAGTTATAAGTTACAGCTACAATATCCTTAACTGGACACTAAATGAACTGACCAAAATAGATAGGAAAACAAGAAAAATAATGACAGGATCTAGGATGCATCACCCAAAATCTGACATAGAAAGACTATATATACAACGTATAGAAGGTGGTAGAGGCCTTATACAACTGGAAAACTACTATAAAATAACCACCATAGGACTGCAAAAATATCTACTTCAGAAGGAAGGAAAACTGATACAAATAGCGGCAAAACACGAGCAAAACAAAAACTGTTCTCAGTATTTAAGGAAGCTGACAAATACAAACAAGAAATCATAACACCTAATAAATATGAAGAAGAAGAGAAGAAGAAGAAGAAGAAGAGAAGAAGAAGAAGAAGAAGAAGAAGAAGAAGAAGAAGAAGAAGAAGAAGAAGAAGAAGAGAAGAAGAAGAAGAAGAAGAAGAAGAAGAAGATAAAGAAACAACAAAAGCTATAAAACAAATGAAATCCAAACTAAAAATAGAACAGCAACGAACCATGATAAAACGATGGCAAGAAAAGCCCCTTCATGGTAAATACTGGACTAGACTAAACGCAAAAGAAATAGACAAAGAAAACCACAAGAAGACCACAAATTCAGTCGTGTTAGATGTTGACACAGTCATAAGAGAGCTTGAGCAAGAACAAACATACAAATATTTAGGGATAAATGAAGGCTCTGGTATTCAGCATGCAAGCATGAAAGAGAAAATCAGGAGAGTTCGTGCAGTCCTGAAATCTGAACTAAATGCACGTAACAAGGTGTTAGCTATAAATTCCTTAGCAGTTCCAGTTGTTACTTATAGCTACAATGTGTTGAACTGGAATATGAGTGAAGTAAAGAATATAGATAGGAAAATACGCAAGCTGCTGAGTTGTAATAGGATGCACCACCCTAAAGCAGACGTAGATCGCCTTTACCTTCCCAGAGCCCAAGGAGGTCGAGGCCTGATCCAATTTGAACTAGCTTACAAAACAACCACAATTGGACTGGCCAAATATCTCGAAATATCGAATGACTGGATGCTAAAGCTCGTGGAAAATCACGAGAGACGAAAGAAGCTTCATTCTATCATAAAGGAAAGCAAAAAATTTGCTATTGATCTCGTGCAGGATACCCAAACTGAACAACTATTGTTGCAAAGAAGGTGAAAATGATGGCAATGAAAAAAGCGCACGAGCAATTGGCTGATAGGTGGGAGGAGAAACCTCTGCACGGCAAATATGTGACCCGCAGCAAACAAGCTGATGTTGACCAGAAGCAAACCCATCAGTGGCTACGGAGCTCAGGGCTAAAAGCAGAGAGCGAAGGTTTCATCCTGGCTGCTCAAGATCAAAGCCTATTAACTCGGAACTACCAGGCCAATGTGATGAAAAATGGAGCAGACCCAAAATGCCGATTCTGCAACGACATGATTGAAACAGTGAACCACCTAATCTCTGGATGTAAAGTCTTAGCACCAGTGGAGTATAAATTAAGACATGATAGAGTTGGCCAATATCTCCACTGGCTAATAAGTCGGCATTACAATATCAAAACTGCCGACAAGTGGTATAATCACCACCCTGAGGCTGTAACTGAAGGAGAAAATGTAACCATTCTGTGGGACTTTCCAGTACATACAGACCGAACCATCAAGGCCAATAAACCAGATATTGTTGTGAAAGACCAAAACAATAAAGTTTGCTTATTGATCGACATGAGCATCCCCTGTGATCATAATATCTCAGCGAAAGAGTTTGACAAGCTCAGAAAATATAAAGACCTACTCATTGAAATTGAGAAAATGTGGCATCTCAAGGCGGTTACAATACCAGTGATCGTAGGAGCACTAGGAATGATCAAGAAGGGAACCGAAAATTATGAGAATGATCCCTGGCTTACCATCCCTGCAAGAAGTGGAAAAGATTGTCTTAATTGGTACATCACACGTATTGAGAAGAGCATTGTCGATGTGAGAACTGTTGCTGCTCATGTATTTTAATTTAACTTAAAAAAAAAAAAATAATAAAAAAATGAACGAACTACTGAGTTTGGTTTAATGGCCTACCAATGTATACTATGAGTTTCTTTGCCCTAGGAAGACACTCGGCAAGAAATGATAGCAAATTTGAAAGAAGAAGAAAAAAAAGTAGTAATAATAATAATAATAATAATAATAATAATAATAGTGGCTCTCATGGCTGCTGATCTTAACTGATTGGAAGTGTTATTATTATTATTATTATTATTATTATTATTATTATTGAGTGAGAGAGCAGTGCATGCCATCAAAGTGACACTGGGGTAAAAATATACGTAGCCCAGTATACCCATCATGACTACCCGTCTGATAAGGGTACACCAAGCACATGCATCACAACAATATGTGCGTGACATGATCTCATATCAAGAATAGCAGCGCATGACCTTGCAGGTGGGGCGTAGTCAGAATTTTCTTCAGGTTGAGTAGCCCATCCCGTTCAAAAAGTCCCTGAATAAGGGCTGTTTAAGGATCTTGAACGAAACACCCATGTTTCCAAAGGTGAATTATCCAAACCCCAGAGAATTGCTTTCAACATGTGGCTATGATGCTCCCCCACCACTTCTGCTCGTGATCAGGGATGCACGCATCGTCAGCTACTAAGGGACATGCTCAACTGGTTAAGGTCAAACAACTGACAAGCAAATCTGTGATACTGAGCAGAATATTTGCTGTAGCCCCATCTTTTATACCAAGACAAAACAATGTACATGATAACACTTCCAATCACTTAAGATCAGAAGCCATTAGAGTCACTGCCTGGTACTGCATCGTGTGAGTGTGTGTGCGTGTGTGTGTGCATTTGAATGGTAGGGGAGGACAAGATTTCTAATGCTTATTTGAGATTTATATGTCGTACACCTTACTATGTTACAATCCAATTTTCATTACAACTGGCTCCCTGTTTCCAGCTGCCGCAACCCATTCAGTTCTTTTGCATAGACGAGGCATGCTCTGATATTGGTTAGACTAAAATGTTGTTAAATATTTGAAATAACAAGAAAAAAAGACTTGGTAGCATTTAAGCATTCACTTCATTGGTCATAAGGACGGGATGTTCCCTCTTTATTACTATTCAAGCAGATCCGTGGGTTTGCATGAAAGTTCCCAGTACAAGGGCCGGAAGGAAAACGGACATCATCGATGCTTTTGGGAAATTAGATTCATCTGAAAAAATATAAAAGTAAATATAAAAGAAAATAATAATTTGAGAAAAATATAATTTTCTTTTCAATTTTTTATTTGCAAAGCGTAGTACTAATTCTATCGATCTCTTATGCGAACCGCTAAGTTACGGAGAAGTAAACACACTAACAGCTGTTGTCAAATGATGGTTGGGGGACAAACATATATACAATGACACACAAACACATTCGACGGGCTTCTTTCAGTTTCTTATTTCTTGTGTTTGTCCCCTCTATGTTTAGCCCACAAGGGGCTAAACATAGAGAGACAAACAAAGACAGACACAGGGATTAAGTCGATTGCATCGACCCCAGAGCGTAACTGCTACTTAATTTATTGACCTCGAGAGGATGAAAGGCAAAGTCGACCTCGGCGGAATTTGAACTCAGAACATAGCGGCAGACGAAATACCTATTTCTTTGCAACCCACAAGGGGCTAAACACAGAGAGGACAAACAAGGACAGGCAAACGGATTAAGTCGATTATATCGACCCCAGTGCGTAACTGGTACTTATTTAATCGACCCCGAAAGGATGAAAGGCAAAGTCGACCTCGGCGGAATTTGAACACAACGTAGCGGCAGACGAAATACCTATTTCATTATTACCCACAAGGGGCTAAACACAGAGGGGACAAACAAGGACAGACATAGGTATTAAGTCGATTACATCGACCCCAGTGCGTAACTGGTACTTAATTTATCGACCCCGAAAGGATGAAAGGCAAAGTCGACCTCGGTGGAATTTGAACTCACAACGTAACGGCAGCCGAAATACCGCTAGGCGTTTCGCCTGGCGCGCTAACGTTTTTGCCAGCTCGCCGCCTTTCAGTTTCTGTTAGCCAAATCCACTCACAAGGCTTTGGTAAGCTCGTGGGATTGCAAGTGGTAAGCAGTGGGATTGAACCTGGAATCATGTGAAACTTTTGAAGTTAAAATTATCAGTTAAATCTTGAAATCACACGCTACCGTCTTAAAAAGGAGAATTATAAATTATATGGTTCTAGATATAAATATTTAGAAAGAAAAAAATGGGAATACCTTTCATCGTAAGATAGATTGACCCCCATCAGTGAGGAGTTTGGGCTAAGCAACAACAACAATATAAAGTTTTTAATTTTTCAGTGCGTTAAATAATTTTTCATCATACCGAACTATACTTGAGGGCCTTACCATTCTTGTGTATCATATTCTATATACTAAGTAGAATGTCATGTTTTAATCGGTCTCAGCACACCTCTTTTTGGGGTGGTGGAGTTGGTGTACCCTGTTTTTTTTTTTGGGGGGGGGGATTCTTTGACCCAGTATTAATTTTCTTTCCGCAATATAATTTGTACTTATAAACACACACAAACATACACACACGCACACGACACACACACACAACACACACACACGCACACACACACACACACACACACACACACACACACACACACACACACACCACACACACACACACAGCAACTGTAGTGAAAAAAATTTTATCAAGATCCGGAACAATATATCCGGCAAACTTAGGATTGGAAGCGTTCTGAAATTTTGGATTTGTCGGTTTTCGACGAAAAAAAAATTGTATTTATCAGATATACTTTTAAAGCAGGTTCTAGCTGGTATTTATTTCAGGCGGCGAGCTGGCAGAAACGTTAGCACGCCGGGCGAAATGCGTAACCGTATTTCGTCTGCCGTTACGTTCTGAGTTCAAATTCCGCCGAGGTCGACTTTGCTTTTCATTCTTTCGGGGTCGATTAAATAAGTACCAGTTACGCACTGGAGTCGATATAATCGACTTAATACGTTTGTCTCTCCTTGTTTGTCCCCTCTGTGTTTAGCCCCTTGTGGGTAGTATAGAAATAGGTATTTCGTCTGTCTTTACGTTCTGAGTTCAAATTCCACCGAGGTCGATTTTGCCTTTCAGAGTCGATAAAATTAGTACCAGTTACACACTGGGGTCGATGTAATTGACTTAATCCCTTTCCCCAAATTTGTGACCTTGTGCTTCCAGTGGAAAGGATTTACCAGTCCACATAAAATTCTTAAAATGTATTATACTGTACTACGTATCAAGTATATAATGTTTATAGCGTGAAAATTAACATTTTCCTTGGTATGCCATGCCCGAATAAGGAAGCTTTATCTGCATTATACACTCGTTCAGGAGAAGGAGTGTCCTGTACCAGAAACCAGTTTAGCAAATTCATTTAATTACCCTTCTGCAGCTTCGTAGAGTTTGTTTAATTCTGTTGAACCACCCAGGTGAATATTCGGGTGGAATTGTCAATTTTAATTCGTCGTGAAAAAAATTAGTTTTGCCCATTGTACTGGAAAGAGTAAGTGAACATTTTTCATTCCGACGCTGTTTGGTCCACTCAAGAAATGTTCTGTCCACATCGACGCTACCTGGTCCACTCAAGCAACGATCTGTCCACCTCAGTTCCCTTCGACCTGTATAAAGTTTGTCCATTAATTTAGACATATGAGTCAATGTCACCGTAGAACTTATGTGTTCTTTCGGTTTATCGATATCATAAATAGCAGACATACAGACCCCATATTCCTCACCAAAAGCCACCCTGAGGCATCTTTATCGAGTCCCTTGAGTAATTCTGCTCACGTAGTAACACTGAATGCTAAGTGTTCCCATTTCGCTTTTTGATTAGCAAAATGCATTTCTTCCGATCTTTTCGACATGGTTACGAATGAAGATTATAATAAATTCACACAAATAAACACGTATCTGTGAGAGGGTTACTTGTACACTAGCACAGTCATGCTGAAACTGGTACCGTGCGACGTGTACGTCACAAAAACCGAAAGAAAGCAGCTGCGCGGCAAACTACAATCAAACTGCAAAATTCAAAATTAGCCAATTAAAAAAAATAACCGCTGTTGAAGTCCGGTACTGCACTAATAATCTTTTCTACTAAAGGCACAAGGCCTGAAATTCGCGGTGAAGGAGACTAATCGATTACAACGATCTCAGGATTTCATAGGTACCTGGTTTATCGACCTCGAAACGACGAAAGGCAAAATCGACTTCGGCGGAATTTGAACTTAGCGACAGGCGATATACTGCTAAGCATTTTGTCCTGAGTGCTAACGATTCTGCCTTGATACTGCATCAATAATAATTTCAAATTTAAGGCGGCGAGTTGGTAGAAACCTTAGCACGCCGGGCGAAATGCTTAGCCGTATTTCGTCTGCCGTTACGTTCAAAGGTACAAAATAAAGTGGTGAGCTGACCGAAACGATAGCACGCCGGGCGAAATGCTTCGCACGTCTGTCTTTATGTTCTGAGTTCAAATTCCGCCGAGATTGTCTTTGCCTTTCATCCTTTCGGGGTCGATAAATTAAGTACCAGTTATGCACTGGGGTCGATACAATCGACTTAATCCCTTTGTCTGTCCTTGTTAATCCCCTCTATGTTTAGCCCCTTGTGGGTAGTAATGAAATAGCTATTTCGTCTGTCTTTACGTTCTGAGTTCAAATTCCGCAGAGGTCGACTTTGCCTTTCATCCTTTCGGAGTCGATGAATTAAGTGCCACTTGTGTATTGGGATCGATCTAAATGACTGGCCTTTCGAAGTGGGAAAATGTTATTGCTAACAATGGCGATAATATTTTGAATGAATACATATATTTACGATATGTTTTATGCTGATTTGAGCTTATTACATGAAATGCCACATTGCTTTTCGGTCCACTACCCCCAATACACACACACACACAAACACAGGCATATATATATATGTATATATATATTTTTTCTTTATTGCCAACAAGGGGCTAAACATAAAGGGGACAAACAAGAACAGACAAACGGATTAAGTCGATTACATCGACCCCAGTGCGAAGCTGGTACTTAATTTATTGACCCCGAAAGGATGAAAGGCCAAGTCGACCTCGGCGGAATTCGAACTCAGAACGTAACACAGACGAAATACCGCTAAGCATTTCGCCCGGCGTGCTAACAATTCTGCCAGCTCGCCGCCGATTATATATATATATATATATATATATATATATATATAT
>NW_021832258.1:62500-64339 GCF_006345805.1 Octopus sinensis | reverse complement strand
GGATTCGAACTCACAACCTCACGATCGTAAGATCGACGTCCTGACCACTGAGCAATGCGCCTTCACACACACATTCACACACAGACACACACACACACAACACACACACACACACACATATATATATATATATATACACACACATGTGTGTGTGTGTGTGTATCTATACGTATATATATATATCTGCGTATGTATGTATTTATTTATTACATATGTGTACCGTGGTGGTACATTCATTTAAGCATGTACCTATATATGATGCATATATTTACGCTTTGCATATTTTGCTTCTTTTCTCTTGCCCTTGATATTTCTCTCAGATAGCATTTTCCCTTTGTTTTCTACAGTATATTTCATTATTTACCGAATGCACACACACACACACACACACACATAAACACACACTCACACGCATTGAATGTCTGTAGTTCATTATATATATATATCTATATATATATATATATATATATATATATATATATATATCTATATATATGCATAGATATATATATGTATATATACATATATACACACAAATGTATACACACACACACACACACACATATATATATATATACATATATATAGATATAGATAGATATCGATATATATATGTATATATTATACATATACACACAAATGTATATGCAGATATATTATATTATATATTATATAGATAGATAGATAGATAGGATAGATAGATAGAAGATAGATAGATAGATGATAGATAGATAGATAGATAGTAGATAGATAGATAGATAGATATATCGATATATAATATATATATATATATATACTATATGTACATATGTATATGTATAGTATAGATATATTATATATAATATAATATATATATATATATATATATATATATATATATGCATCTGTACGTGTATCATATCAGCAGCATCAACTACGGCATCATTATGATGATTGCCGTGAGTTTTTCTCTATTCTATCACATTTTATCAACTTACAAACTCTGCTCCTTGCTGTTTTTTTTCTCTCTCTCTCTCTAACTTTCAGAAACGTTTTTATATTTTATATTCATATTTTCGTATAAATATTTATTCTTTATTTCTTTATTCCTTGTTTAATATACTCAGCTTTTTGAATTTGTGTCTATTTCTCTGTGGGCGTACATGTTTATGTGTGTGTGGTTTTGCGTGCGTGTGTTTGTGTGTTGTGTGTGTGTGTGTGTGTGTTGTGTGTGTTGTGTGTGTGTGTGTGTGTGTGTATGTGTGTGTGTGTGTGTGTGTGTGTGTATGAGAGAGGAGAGAGAGAGAGCGAGAACAACGTCGAGAACGATAATAAAAAAACACTAGGAACTATATCAGTTATAACTGTAATAACGAAACAACCGCAATAGCAACAAGAAAAATAACTACTGAAACAACAACAACAACAATAATATCAGCAACACTATCATCAACATCAATAGCTGCATGAGTGTTAGTCGCAATAATATTCACAAATATGAGAGCAAAATTAGAAACAATGCGAACGGCCATATCAATAATTTGAAATGTGAGAAGTGTTCAGAGAAAGCAGTTAGAAGACCAACAGCAAGGTGTATATTTACATGTTTATATCTATATACATATTACATACATATATACATATCTACATATATATACATATATATATTATATATATATATATATATATATATATATATATATATATATATATAAATATATTTATATGCATATATTGGCCTACTCGCTTAGCCAGCCGGGTGGCGTCATTCGCAGGCCAAAACAATGCGAACGCATTGTGACCAGTGATGTGTAACAACATCTGATGGTCTGGTCGGCCACGTGATCACGTGATATACAT
>NW_021832258.1:50000-57500 GCF_006345805.1 Octopus sinensis | reverse complement strand
ATATATTTTTTTTTATTTTCCATAATAAATGATGCTATTTTATTAGTGATATCTTTAATAATATTACTTTTAACTTGAGTACCATAAGGGACTATCAACCATATCATATTATTATTATTTTTATTTATGTTTATATTAGTAATCCCCTTATCTTTATTTACACAAGTCTTGCTATTATCTTCTATACTATTTAAAGTATTGTCTCCATTATGATTTTCGTTTAATTTTAAATCCTTCCCCATTAAACCCAACCTATCCTTATACTTTATACCATTTATATTTTTCCTGTTTTTTATGTTTTTTATCATCTTGAATTCCATAAAATTATGGTGTGTTATCCTATTATGACTATTATACATATTATTTTTCTTTTTCTTTTTATTATTATATACATTTCTATTCTCGTCTACATTTACATTAATGTTACTCCGTATATTAACACTATTTAGGTTACTTACGTTTTTGTATTTTATGTAATTATTCCTATTAATATTCTTATTATAGAATTTAATTTCTTCCTTATATCCAGCCTTCCTTAATACTTCATTGTAGTAGTCAGCGAAGAGAGCATTGATATCCTTTTCCTGATGTTATCTATTGGCGTTTCATTTTACCGCGGGTGGGTGATTACTATCTGCATTTATGTATTTTAGGTTTTCATTAAGTTTATGGAAAGGCTGTATTAACCCTGTAACAATATTCAAATTTGCATCTAAAAAATTTACATTTTAATGTTCATTATATATAGTAGTTTCTAACCCGTATTTCTTTAAAAAAACTGTATAATTTCTTTTTATAATTTTCAAGTGTTCTGTTTGTACAATTTTTTGTTATTAAAAGTAAGTTCTTCCTATATAAGCCCCCTTTCTATATTTATATTTTCTAATTTTAATTCAGAAAGCAGGTATATCCCAAATAGTTCGGTTACCTCTACTGAATCTGGCGCTCCCATAGGTACATCAAAATACTTCCTTGTGTCCTTTCTATCCCATAATTTATTTTTGTATTTAATGAGTGTTTTTCTTGCCATTTGGACTGCCTTAATTTCCTCTATCGTCATTCCTGTTCTATTTTTAGCATATATCAAGGCCTTATTAAACACTATTGCATTTATGGAAGCATAATAACTGTCAATATCTATTTGTATGAACTTATATTCCTTATTGTTTTTTTTATATTTTTAAACCATTGTAAAGTTTCCATTGTACTGCCCCATAACTTTAGGTAACCTAAATTATTTAATTTGTTTATATAATTATCTAATATCAATTTACTTAATTTCCCTAGGTCCGACTTACATGGGCATATTAGTCGGACTTTAGGGTCTGCATAGAAATTATCTTTATGGTCTTTTAGCGTTATCCTTAGGTGCAATGGCACGTAGGGTTCTGTTTTTTTATCTAGTTCATAATTCATCATAATTTCTTTATAACACTTATTTATTTTCTCTAAAGTATTATTTTGGACTATTTTATATTTTTATTGATTTCTTTTTCTAGTAAACTATCATATGTTTCTATATCTAATTCATATAAGTTCCTGGTTTTGTAAGATTGTACAAAGATTCCTTCTGTATTTCTCAGTTCTTTTATCTTGATAGCTAAGTTTTTAAGATAATTATTATTTCAGACATTGTAACACAGAGTCTATAACGACTCAATATATAATCACTCAGTGAACCATAAGCTCAGACATAAATATCTTTATGGAGATACTGCAACATGGCCGCTATCCAGTGACTGGAACAATTGAAAGAAATTGAATAAATAATAAATTGCTGTCTGTTAAGATTAATTCACTGATAACAGCGAATTCTAAAATTTAACAAATTCTATCAAGTTTAGCTTCTTTGAAATGCACAAAGAAACAAAATTATGACATAAAACGAATTCTTTATTCATGAATTTATTATTTGAATTCTTTACCAGTTTACCTGACTTGGAAACATTTTTTCGTATGAGTATACACAGGTGCGTAAATGCGTGTCTACATATATTATGTGATCACATGATCGACCAGACTATCAGATGTCACAGTGTACTTTGCAGTATTTTGGCTTTCAAATGTTGCTACCCCACTGGCTAGGCAAGCAAGCCAACATCCCCCCTGATTGGAGGGCTAAACCATCAAAGCAGGGTTACCCGTTTATGGTGGAATGGACTGGAGCAACGCAAAGGGAAGTGTTTTGTTCAAGTACATAACGCTCTTCTCTGGTCTGGAAATCGAACCCACGATTTCCAGATTATGAGTGCAAGACCTTAACCACTGGGCCTTGTGTCTTCGTCTGTATATATATACAAGGTAATTCGCTTTAATTACATCAAATTTTCTTTATGAATTATGTCCGTTTTCCTTTGGGGCGCAGATATACTGGAGCTTTTGCGGTACCCTTCGTGGTGCTGATATATAGAAGCGGTACGTTGAATTGACCGTGGGAGCAGTATGGAGCTCCAGCTGCATCTAGCCTTCTCTAATATTTGCTCCGGGCGACAGTAGCCTATTGTTTACCGAAGGTGATTAGAATCCACTAAGACACGGCATCGACCAAACCATTGGATGTCGTTATGCAACGCTGACCCCAATGTGCTTTGCCTCGTTTTAAGCTTACAAATGACGCCATTTCATTGGCTAAGCCAACAGGTCATCATTACCCTTGATCAGAAGGCTCATCTTCTGTTGCGGGTTGCGCATTTACAACAGAGTGAACTAAAACAAAGTGAAATTAAATGAATACAACGCAGCACTGTGATCGGGAATCCACTACGTAGTTGCTCTGAGTGCAATATCCCAACCACCAGGCAACGTGACGTCACACGTTTATAGTAATTGAAAGTATTAAGCGAAGTTTAAAATGGATGAAAGGGTGACAGGTTTCTGGATAAAGTTTTAAAGGTTCGCACAAGAAGATCAGTATTTGGTCATGCTTGTCAAAGGCTGTTGGAGACGCTAGCCATCAAAAGCCTGCTTTTGTTGGGTTTTGGCTCTTTAAAACCAGATAGAACTATCAGCCTGAGAAGGCAATACATTTAAGAGAGGGAAAATACTGACTTAAAACCAACGCTTCTTTCAAACAATGTACCCTCATAGGGAAGGCCTGCTTTGTAAACCCTGAGAAGAAGCCCAGAGTTGAAATCTCTGAAATAGTTGAACGACGTTTGCAAATTTGTTTTGACAACTCCTGAGAAAATACGTCCCAAGCTGTCCCGGTCGTTGTCTTTCTCTTGGACAATATCAGTGACATGGGGAGGAGTGACCAGTTGCTTTGAATTTGCTTCAGAAAGAGGTCGTTGTTTGTGATGATTGTTTGGGGTGGGGCGCCAGGAATGAGGCCTCAATTTCAGTGGGGTGGCAACCCGAAAAAGTTTGGGAAACATTACTATAGAGCATGTTGTTAACGTTTCTGTGAGAAACTCTCTATAAAGATGGTGGAACTCTACGAGAAGCGGGTCCAGGTGTTCAATTCATAAGCAAACTGTCCTTTGTTGCGTAGATCTGTCCTTTACGTTGTAAACGGCGAAACAGTTTCCTTATTTCATGTGCTTTAAAACGAGAAAGTTCCTTCGGTTTAAGTTTCCGATTTAGTTGACCTACTTCAAGAAAATTATTCCAAGATGTTTGGAGAGAATATTGATCGAAATTTTGCTTCAGCAAAACATCCAAATATCTCGAAACAAACTCAAAACCAGACATAACAATTAAACTTTATTTACTGAAGTCCAGCGTGAATGGTGCAGATTACAGACCGAATTATTGATAAATTATACTGACAGTATAATTAAATATACGTTTTAGTACAAGATAGCAAAAAATATTGATTATTAAAAGTTAGTTATTCTCTTTTTTTATCTGTATTCAATAGATTATTGCATTTCAACAAGAAATTAACATTTTTTTAAAGATAGCTACAATTATAATGTGTGTCTGCTTGTGTTTGTGTGAATGTGCGTATTATACGTGTATGCACACAAACACACTTATATATATATATATATATATAATATATATATATATATATATATATATATATATATATATATATTCATCAGACAGATTCCAATGAGACTCGTGTTGTTCTACGTGGGCAAGAGTGGAGTTATGTTATAAAATCGATAAGAGTACAGTGAACTTGCCGTGAGGAATGGAAAATCTAATGGTTCAGACAGAGGTTTTCACCAGGGAAAAAGTTGAAAGGAGAAACAGCCGTGTTTTGCATCCTTTAATTCAAATAAATACTGGCCACATAATTCCGTGTTCAGTCCCTCTGCGTGTCAACTTCCGCTATAGTCTCGGGTCGACCAATGCCTTGTGACGGAACCTGAAAGGCTGGCCTTATGTGTGTGTGTGTGTGTGTGTGTGTGTGTGTGTGTGTGTGTGTGTGTGTGCATGTGTGTGTTCATCCCTCACCACCGCTTAACAGCCGGTATTGGTGTGGTTATGTCCTTGTAACTTAGCGGTTCTGTAAAAGTGACCGATAGAATAAGTACCAAGCTCTAAAATAAAATATTATTATTGGGGTCGATTTCTTAGACTAAAATCTTTCAAGGCGGTGACCCAGCATGGCCGCAGTCTGATGAGTGGAATAGCAGCGGCGACAGCAGCAGCAACAACATCAACAGAAACGGCAACAACATCAGCAGCTGCAACAACAAGAACAGCAACGCCGACAACGGCTGTAGCAACAACATCAACAGCAACGGTAGCAGCAGCAACAACAAGTGGAGGCGCAATGACCCAGTGGTTAGGGCAGCGGACTCGCGGTCGGAGGATCGCGGTTTCGATTCCCAGACCTGGCGTTGTGTGTGTTTATTGAGCGAAAACACCTAAAACTCCAAGAGGCTCCGGCAGGTGGTGGTGGTGACCCCTGCTGTACTCTTTCGCCACAACTTTCTCCCACTCTTTCTTTCTGCTTCTTGTCCCCGACTTCCTACGCAACCGCTGAGCCTGGATGCGCATTCATCCATCAGTCGATGCTCTCGGTATCGGGGGTTTACTTGCTTTCTCTTCTGCGGGTCTTACGAATAGCAAAGGACCACGTTTCGGACTTCTCCTATCTTGCGAGCTCTGGGACGAAGACCGTTCGTTCAACAGCAACAGCAACCGCTCAACAGCAACAGCAGCAGCAACAACAACAACGATAAAAATGATGGCAAATTAAATTGTGGGAACGACTCCAAAGACAAGCAATATTTTTTTAAGACGGCTGCGTTCTCTCTAAACGACAATGCAGCAAGTTGTGAATGGGAAGAGAGCACAAGTTGCCATCCCAGCTGTAGTTTTAGCATAAAGTGTCCGGAAGACGATGTGCCAGTGTGTGTTGACTAAAACTCAATGCCTATAGGCGGCAAGACACACCCAGGCGGAAATATGAACAGGTATATATCAAGTGATCAGTGCAAGGAATTTCGGGAACTTTGAGAGGGAAGTCTTCGCACTGAAGCACTCCATAAATCCCATACGAGACAACAAACTCACCCGCTAACCAACATTTTAAAGGAGAAGGGCTTGTCGCATTATGATGGAGTTTGAACATCTGGTGTGTCTTGTCTGTGTTGTTCTGGAAGATAGTGAGACCCTCTCCGACGTAAAAGCTACAGAAAGGAAGATTTTATTTGCGACCACATTGGGGATATTAAACCAGAAATTGGGGAAATGATACAAAAACGTATCCTCCTGCCAAGTAGCATGGAACTGCGTGTTGCGGTCGAGGGTAGGAAATCATAATGATAATTCTGTGTCACTGAAAGCCACTCGGAAGTTTTCTGTTTTCGATATAAAAAAATAACAGCCACTGTTGACACCACAGTTCCAACAACACAACACCAGTGTACAGTAGTGAGTTCAGCTCCAACCACAACAATAATAGGAAGATCATCATCATCATCATCATCATTATTATCATTGTTGGCGGAGAGCTGGCAGAAACGTTAGCACGCTGGGCAAGATGCTTAGCGGTATTACGTCTGCCGTTACGTTCTGATTTCAAATTCCGCCAAGGTCAACTTTGCCTTTCATCCTTTCGGAGTCGATAAATTAAGTACCAATTACGCACTGAGGTCGATATAATCGACTTAATTCGTTTGTCTGTCCTTATTTGTCCCCTTTGTGTGTAGCCTCTTGTGGGCAGTAAAGAAATAGGTATTTCGTCTGTCTTTATGTTCTGAGTTCAAATTCTGCCGAGGTTGACTTTGCCTTTCTTGCTTTCGCACTGTGGTCGATATAATCGATTAGTCCCCACCCAACAAATTTGAGGCCTTGTGCCTCCTGTAGAAAGGATTATGGTTATTATCATCTTCATCGTCATCATCATTATTAAAGTGGCGAGCTGTCTAACTAGTTAGCCAGTCGAACAAAATGCTTTGCAGTATAGCTTCCGGCACTTTACGTTCAGAGTTTAAATTCTGCCAAGGCCTTATCTTTCATCCTTTCGGGGTAGATAAAATAAGTAAGAGTGAAACGGTGGTGGCTATGTAATCAACTTACTCCTTCGCCTCAGAACTGCTAGCCTTGTGCCAAAACGAGCGAAAATTATTATTGCGATTATTATTTTCAACATTAATATTTTTATCATCATCATCATTATTAAATCTCTTCGTATTTTAAGATTGAAAGATACAAATACGAAGATGGCAAAAGTGTGACTGAGATCGGGAAAAATCGAAAGTGGCTGAGATGAAGCCAAGAGTGAGTGAGTGAGTGAGAGAGGGAGGGAGAGAGAGAGAGAAATCGAGAGAGTGAGTGACAGTGAGAGAGAGAGTGAGAATATGGTTGTGATGGTTTGCAGAGATTTTAAGAATGGCAAATTTCCAGAGTAACAACAGTTTCGTTGAATAGTTTCCAGATAAAGATCAGGAAGATGTTTAATACAAAGAAACAAAATCTATTTATATAAATACACACACACATACATATATATATATATTTCTATCACATATTTTATGCGCATTTCAGAATGAATTTGTGTGTGAATATGTGTGTGTGTGTGTGTGTGTGTGTGTGTGTGTGTGTGTGCGTGTGTGTGTGTGTGCGTGTACAGATATATATATATATACACATAGACACACGTATCCATGCATCCATCACAAATTCTCACATATATACTTACCTGCATACGTATATATATGTATGTATATATATACAGCGAGAAAGAGTAAGTGAAAAAAGAGGAGAGAAGGAGGGGAGAGACGGCGGAATGGAGAGAGAGAGAGTGAAGCGCATATACACACGTATACAGTTATGTTCACACATTCCATGTGAATATATAAAAGAACATGATTCCTTCCGCGAACCGAACTTAAAATCACTTTTATTCACCATTGATTAAAATATAAACCATCTGCCTCACAAACCTATCTTCTCTCGCCTATTTAATCATTAGTACTGTAAGTCTTCATCGACTAACATACATTCGCATATTTCTCCCCATCTTTATTTTCATTCCTACCAGCCTATAATTTATAAATGTAATATTTTTTGACATCTACAATGAAATTTAAAGATGAA
>NW_021832258.1:37500-45000 GCF_006345805.1 Octopus sinensis | reverse complement strand
ATCAATTTATGCTTCCTTCCTACATTATTTTTTAGAGAAGGTGTTTCCGAGTTTAAACAGCTTCGTATGTTGTAGCCATTATATAGAGACAAAATGTTGACAGTAATATAGGTCGGTAGAATACTTTAACAAATCTTCTAGATTTGTAGATAGAATAGCTATTATCATATGTACGTGTGTATTTGTGTACATGTGCGTGGGTGTGGTTGTGAATAGTATTTATATGAGCATTTTTTAGTATGTACACATCATATGTACGTATCGGTGTGCGAATTATGTATACATACATACATATATATATAATATATATATATATATATATATATATATATATATATATATATATATAATATACAGTATATAAATGTATACAACTATATCTACATGTATCTTTATATGTACATATGTATAAGTTATATGTACATAAATACATATATATATATATATGCATATACATATATACATGCATGTATACATAAACATGCATATATGTATATATATACAGACAGACAGACAGACAGACAGACATACGTATATATATATATACTAATGCATATATATAGATATATATACATATATATATATATATATACATACAGACAGACATATATATGTCTATGTGTGTAGCGAGTATACATATGTATGTATATCTGTATATATAAATAGATACATACATACATATATTTATATATATATATATATAGATATATATATATATACATATATATATATATTATATATATATATATTATATATTATATATATATATATATATATATGCATGTATATATACATATATATATTTATATCTGTATGTATTCATATATATATATGTATATATTTATATGTATATATACATATATATGTATATCTATGTATATATATATATATATATATATATATATATTATATATATATATATAAATAACTATGTATATATATATATTTATATGTATATACATACATATATGTATATTATGTATATGCATACACACACACACACGTACATACATTGCAGAGCCGTTCATAGCGTTATCAGCTGCTATTGACTGTAAAACTGTGAACATATTATTTGACAACAAGATTTATAAGTAGAATAATTGTGTAGCAGCCATTTTTACACAGCACTGCAAGCAGCTGTGCATTTCATAAATATGGTTAACTTATTGATTTGTAGCTTAGAAAGAAGACCAGATTTATACACGGATAAAACAAGAGAGAAACTGTGACGTTCATACATTTCTCCGATATATTTTAAGAAGCTTCACTGATATCATACACGTGATATTTAGGAACGTCTATACATAGCCTTGTAAACAGAAATCTTTGCAACTGCCATTAAAAGTTGTTTATAAGACGAAGTAAACTTTCGTTTTTCCAACACAATGCAGCCATTAATCTTGCTATGTGCTGTTTTCTCATTTTATGTCTTCCACTGCCACTCTCCAACGCTTTCTGTGCCTCTCGACTACAAAGACATTCACCTCTTCTCTTTTCATTTTCCTTAGAGTTATCCGTTTGCCATTAGTTCTAAACACTTTACTTCAGTTTCTCCTACCTCGATCACAGTAATGAGTAGGAGCAGGTCTGGAAATTAACGACTATTTTGGCAAATTGCAGCGTTGTTCCCAAATCCCTCTTCCTCATAAGTAAATTACAAGACGAGTGAGCAACACTAAGATGATTTCATAAAATACATTCTGTTAATGTAATTTCTACGTTATTGTACACCTGATGTCACGTCACGTGCAGCCAAATTTTCTTCATATAACGTCCTATAACCTGAAAGCCGATGCAATCTGATGCACTGCATTCTTAAAATCAGACTAAATGGCGATGTTTTGAATGCTTTTCATCAGAGTTCTTATATGACCAAAGCTAACGCGTGTTAAATGACGACTGCAAGTTGATTTACCAAGTTATATTGTACGACGACGAACTCGTTACGTGATGCGCAAATATATAATACAAGTGTGGTAAAAATATTCGCTTCACAACGACGTATATCTCTGTTAGATCTCACAGTGTAACAACAAGTTTTAATGTTTTCAACCATGCTGAAGACCCCAAGTTGACCAATGTTTCATAAGTGAAACGTAATATATGGAAACTGTAAAGAAACTCGACCTGTATATTCATGCAAGTATATATATATATGTATGTATATGTATGCGTTCGCATTGTTGCAAAATACAAAAATCGTTGTGAAAATATTTTAGAAATCCAGCAATTTTGTCATTGTTGTGTTGTCTTTTCATATTGCCCAATTCATTTTCTTTACCAGTTTTGATTGATTTCGTTATTATATCCGGTTTCACTAAATTGTTATTTTGATTGAAAATTTCAACTTGATCACTTTCGCTATCTTATCCGGTTTCACTAAATTGTTATTCTTTTTTCAATTATGCTGCTGTGTCTATTGACTGTGTGGCAGACTCTGTCTGGGGGCACATATATTGTTATTTTTTCGCTGCTTTGGTTATTGTGTCTCTTATCTGTAAATTGTCATTAAGCTTTGAATTTTTTCCAGATCGATTCCTGGTCGATATAAATTGTTCTGTTAGAGTCGGCGTTTGCAGAACTTCATTATCATCTCCCTAATATTGCAATTACCCAGTTAGTAATTGAGCCCGTTTCTATCTACTATATTCCATTCTTTTGTTATTAACGTTATATCTCCTTATTTATTTAACTCAGCCAGTTTATTTATCTTTGTTGCATATTTTGGCAGAGAAAATATTTTAGTTAGAGAAAATATTTCATTTTTACAGGGTCTCCGAGACATATATGGGAGAAGTTATGCTGAATGCTGGCGACAGAGAAAAATTCACCTAAGGCAACCATAGAACAAGTGGTGGTCTAAAGTGAGAAGAAATATTAAGTCTAACGCAATTACTTTGTATTTCTTACAATACACGAAAGAAATGTTTTGCAAAGCTTGAAAATATTATTTGCTGGAGGTTGTAGCTTTCTCAACATTTGTTTCTTTATTGTTGTCATATTCTTTGCTTTCTTGTACAGGTGTAGCTACCTTCAATCTCATTTGTATTGGTCAAGACATGTTTGGTAAAGAGTTTTCAGAAAGTTTCGCTACATTTATCCCTACATTTAGGATGAAGAACAAAGCGAAAACAGCGATGCTTCTTTTTCTGGTTCTGTTTTGTATTATTGGTTTAATTTTGTAATTTTTATACGAATTTCAACATTTTGGAAAACACCCCATTTTAAACCTTAACGCCGTTGCTTGGGTGAATATTGTAAACTTTACTCGGCATATATTCCTGACTAAGTTCTCTATAATTAAAAGTGAGAGGATAGGATGTTCTTTGATACAGAGTGACACTTTGTTATTTTATTAGAATAGTTTATTTTTTTGTACTTACGTTTACTATTATCACCTGTTAATTAGATAGGTGTATTGTTTTAGGCTCTGTACTTTAGAGAGTTGTTTTGCGCTCGGATTCCTTCAAAATATTTATTACTTCTTTGTTTCAGGTGTGTTTTGGGATATTACTAGGCCGTCATCGCCATAGTTTTCTCTTTTGAAGTGGTCAGCTATGTTGTTCGGTTTTTCCAAGATGTGTGTGTGTGTGTGTGTGTGTGTGTGTGTGTGTGTGTGTGTGTGTGTGTTGTGTGTGTGTGTGTGTGTGTTTCCGCTTTCTCTATTAATTCAGAATAATTTTGGCTGATCATCTGCTTGTTAGAAAAATTGTGAAGGAAAGCATTCTTATTATCCTTTAAATGCTAAGAATGTCTTGCAGATTTTCATTGTCCAAGATATTGTGATCATATGTACTGCGTGTATGTATGTATGTATGTATGTATGTATGTGTGTACGTATGTATGTATGGTTGTATGGATGGATTGATGGATGTGCATGTGTGTGTATGTATGTATATATGTATACATGTATGCATGCTTGTATGTATATATGTATACATGTATGCATGCTTGTATGTATATATGTATGTGTGTATGTATGTATGTGAGTGTGCGTATGTGTGTGTGTGTATTTATGTATGTGTGTACATGTGTGTGTGCGCATGTGTATCTGTGCGTATGTGTGTATGTATGTATAATCTCATTTATTTTCGTGCCTTCACATTATTATTGCATTGCATGCTAAACTCGAAACCTTTCCACTTTGTTTGTTCAAAACGAATCAACGTATAATACAAGGAGTTTTCTAAACGGTTGTTAATGGGGGTAAATATTTTTAAAAGACTCAACATTTTTATTGGAAGGAGTTTTAGCATTTCTGAACAGAAAACTAATGTCGAATTGCGAGGGTGTATACAACTTATGTTTTTGAATCTCTTGAAGATGAGCATGTTGTTCTATTATTATTATTATTATTATTATTATTATTATATTGTCGCTTGCTTAACGGATAAAAATTGGTCTGGCATAAAATGCAGAGAACAAAATAAATCTATTTTAAAAACCTAGTCGGAAAAAGAAACAGTGTAAATATCCGTTGACGTATAGCAACAATAACTCACAGCAGAGTGAGCTAAAATTTAGATCGACCAGAAAATAGAATGCGACTAATGAAATTATCAAAGAAATGGATGGATCACAATTTTGAGACATTGGGTAAAATATTCAAAGAAGGTGCGAAAATGTTGTGACGTGAGACACAATCAATGTTTAGTCAAGTAACAGCAAATTTAATAATCCATCGAAATTGGATATAATAACAAAGTCGATTAATGCAAAAAACAATCGATGAGATGGCCAATTAAAAGTGACAGCACGAAAGTTTTCACAAATACACTACTTACGGAGATAATATTACTCTCAAATTTTGACACAAGGCCAACAATTCTATGGGGTGGGGGCTTGTCAATGACATCGACCTCAGGACTCAACTGGTACTTACTCTATTGAAACTCGAAAGGACGAAAGGTTAAAGACCACCTAAGTCGAATTTGAACTCTGAACGTAAACACGGACGAAATGCAGCAGAGCATTTTGTCCGGTTTGCTAACGATTCTGCCAGCCCACCGATTTGCTTACGTAATATTTACAGCCATCCAATGAACAACGGGTTTTATACATAAACAAACCATGAGAGAATTCTTTTGGGATCCTTCTATTACTTTCCGTTATTAATCACCATATTTCACTGAGTTTATATATAAGCAGTGATATTTGGTTAGAGTTCCATTTTCGGTATCTGCGGATGAAGATACTGTACCCGTTTTTTTTTCTGCTACGTGAGTCAGAAACACGAGATTGTTTAAGAAGATATACTTAATATACATATTTATATATTTACATTAATATTAAGAAATGATTACATTTCTTTGTGTGCATAGACTTTAGTAATCATTATATTTCATTATATTATTGCTTTAAATATGAATTTATTTCACGTCTACTGAACTCTGTTAAGATGTTTTATGGGAAACGAGTACTATATTTACAAGATATATATTTCCGTTATTATTTTATACACACATACCTACAGGCACACTCCTAACACTAACATAACCCCACGCACACACACACACGCACACACACACACGCACACACACACTATATGGATGTATGTTTATATCTATGTATACATATGTTTATATACGGAAAGGTATACGTACACAGTCAAACACACTCTCTCTTTCACACACAAACCCATACGTGTATGTGTATGTTCGCATGCGTGTGTATGTATGTATGTAAATGTATATTATGCAAACTTTCATTTTTGTAGCTGCGTAGATGTTTGTCTTCCTGAAACGACTGGCTGTCAGTTTTATTGATAGACTTATTTATCTGGAAAGAATGACAAAGAAATAAATAAGAAGCATCATGATCTGATAAAATCTAATTATTTATTCATGGACGGGAGGTGTGAAAAAATAATAATCTATTATCAATTTTCTCTAATAACTGTCCCTGGATGAAAGCAATTTAAAATATTTAAATATTATTCTAGATTCATAAGAAAAGATAACATGAGGTTGAAGTGAAGAAGTTATGTGAACACTTGATAAGAAATGAATGGTTTAAAAGAATGTGAGCGGGGTTATGATGTTTCTATAGCCAAAATGGCGGCTTCGCAACTGTCCAGTAAATTGAGCTGCTAATATGAAGTTACTCAGAGTATAAATATATTAAAGACTCTATCTACATAATAAAACAAGAAAGTGCTAGCCCTTGCCCAGCAGTTACAGGACATGATTATCTCCCCTTTTTGGCATATACTTCAAGTCTAGAGACACAAAATAAAATTTAAACCCTACATTCGATGTGTATGCTCGCAAATGTTTCCTCTAGCCACAGGACTCCGATTAATGCCTTGGGAATAAATTTGGTCGATGCAAGCCGTTACATGTGTGTAGGGGTGGAGGTGTCTTTATGTTTATCCCACAACCCCGCTTTACAACCGGTGTAAGTTTCTATATGTCCTCATGATTAACAGTTCAGCGTAAGAAACCAAAACCGATAACTTAGTACCACACTTATAAAACATAAATGCCGGAGTCAGTTTGTTTGACTAAACCCGCTAAAGCTGTGCTCCGGCAGGGCCGTAGTCCAATCACTTAAACAAATAAACGATGAAACATCTGCTAAATTTACATCAAAAGTGGAATCGACAAGGGTTTTAACTCACGTCGAAGAGGATAGTGTTGTTGAGCTACATCCCTTTATCTTGATAATTTACGACCTCTTTATCTGCCTTGACAATGTGGTCGACTAACACGAACCGTCAGCACAGCCCCATTAAAGAGAATATGGAAAGTGAGGTCTAACTCGGAAAATCGAGCAATATGGCCACACATTCTGATTAGGCATACCCGAATCATACAAGCAACAGAGAGCATCCAAGTTTCTGAACAGAGTTCTAGGCTGGATACAAAATCCGACCAATGGTAGCCGATAATCCTGCGAAGCATTGTGGTATCAAAGAAGTTAATGTAGCTTCAAAGGGTCCCGGACAGTGTCCAAGTCTCACAACCAGTAGACATACTTGATATATTTCTATAACACTTGATTCATAGTACAAACCGAATCATACGTTACTGATGTGGGTCTTTTTTACCTGTTAAACAGCGGATCGAAATTTTTTAATAAACGAATTTTCCATATTTATTCTTGTTTGATTTGTGGTATTGCCAAAACATTGATAAAGTGGAAGAAAAGAAATTTAGGATATGATTTTCAACAAGCTCAACGAGAGTGAACTTGAACTAATTGATAATATTATTATTAATATTAAACAAAAAGGCAGCGAGCTGGCAGAATCGTTAGCACGCTGGACGAAATGCTTGCGGTATTTCGCCCGTCGCTACTTTCTGAGTTCAAATTCCGCCAAGGTCGACTTTCCCTGTCAATCTTTTGAGGTCGATAAATTAAGTACCAGTTGGTCACTGGGGTCGATGTAATCGACTTAACCCCCTCCTCCAAAATTTCAGACCTTGTACCAATATTAGAAAGGATTATTGGTATTAAAGCGGCGCATTGGCAGTCGTTGGCACGTCGGGCAAAGTGTTT
>NW_021832258.1:30000-32500 GCF_006345805.1 Octopus sinensis | reverse complement strand
GTAAAAATGGCAAAGAACACAAATAATGACAAAATTAATCTATTTAATGTTTTATTCATATGCACGCATAGGTTTCAACTGCTGAAGTTATCAGCAGCGTAGTTTATATTTACTTGGACATTGAAATGAAAATTAAAATATATATCTAATATATATACATATTATTTATTCATGCATGAATATTGTTTTGGTGAGGAAAAAATTCAATTAATATTATTCAGTGCAAAATAATATCATTTGTAGTAAAAATGGCAAAGCGTGTAGCTGTAGAAATACATATCTGAACAGTCGGCGATGGAGGGGATCAAAGATTGAAGAAAATGACTAACACGTAATGATATTACCCACAATTGAACAGTTGTAAAGATGCCCCATCTTTTGCAAGTGTTTGGCTAATCTGTGAAACCTATATCCCCAGGTGTGGCTGTGTGCTACGAAGGTTGCTCTTCAACCACACGGTTCCAGGTTCATTCCCACTACGTGGCAGCTTCGATTAATGTCTTCTGTTGTAGATGTATACTTGAATGCATATATCTGTGTGTGTGTGTGTGTGTTGTGTGTGTGTTGCGTGTGTGTCATGTTTGTCCCTCCACAATCGCTTGACAACCGGTGTCGGTGTGTTTACGTCCTCAAAACTTGGCAATTCGTCAAAACGAGACAGACAATAACTACCAAGCTCTTTAAAAAAACTAAGTACTAGAACCGATTCATTCGACTAAAGAATTCTTCAAGGTTGTGCCCCAGCATGGCCGCAGACTAATGACAGAAACAAGCAAAAGATAAAAGACCTGCACTATAAAACAATCGTTTGTGAAGATCACCGAATAATTTCGTGAAAATCAAAGACCGATCTGGAAGCATGGGTGTTTTGTTCAACATCCTTAAAAAACCCGTATTCAGAGACCTTTTGAGCAGGATGGGTTACACGCCCTGAAGAAAATTCTTACTGGGCTCTACCAGCAAGGTCATGAGCTGTTTACCTTGATTTGAGATCACCATGTTACGCACATATGGTTGTGATGCATGTACCTGGTGTATACTTATCAGACGGGTAGTCATGATGGGTATACTGGGCTTCGTATATTTTACCCAAGCGTCACTTTGATGGCATGCACTGCTCTCTAACTCAATAAGAATGAAAATTATATTTTCTACTGTAAGCACAAGGCCTGACATTTTAAGAGAAGGAATAAGTCGATTACATCGACTAAAGTGCGTAACTGGTACTTATTTCATCGACTCCGAAAGGATGGAAGGCAAAATCGACCTCAGTGGAATTTGAACTCAGAACTTAAAAGGTACACGAAATACCGGTAACGATTTTTCCGGATCGCCGCCTTAAAAAGAGAACAAAAGCGAAGCAATGTCAATGTCAGAAAGGTTACTTGTTCAAGTGAAACTGATTTGCAGAATTTTACTGACAAATGTTTAATTACAGTTCTATATTTAGGAATGAAAACCCAAGTTCGAAATTCCCCAAGACACCTGATGAAGGCTGGAGGGTATATCAGCTGAAGCGTTGTGTGAACAACAAACAAAATAAGGACAAATATCCGTCAAATGTAAATAATGTAGGTAATGTAAATGTTGAATTTCTTAGGGAATATAAAACCATGTCAGTTAAAATAAACAGCTGGGTTTCTGGCTAAAAAGGCTTCTAGCTAAAAAAAAAAAAATATGAAGATCAATATTCTGCAAAACAAAAGCTCATGCCTACATAAATACAAGCTTATGCTCAATTATACATATACACATATATTCTTATATACACATGCACACACACACACGCACACACATACACACACACACACACACACACACACACACACACACACACATATATATATATATATATATATTTGTATGTAACGTAAAAGTCTCGCTAAATCCGCTCCAGTCTTTACACTGCAATATAACTGGACCTCATTACATAATATAAATGGTTATGGCATCTGTCATATTGGTTTTATATCTTGCGTGAACTAAACAATTCCTCAGTTTTCCTAAACTGTAACCGTTCTCTGCATACATAAACACGTATATTTATATATAATATATATATATATATATATATATATATATATAGATATATATATATATATATTATATATATATATATATATATATATGCATATGCACATATGCACATATACATATATTACATATATGCATACATTCAAATATACGTATATATATTCATATATAACTACACACACACACAACACGCTTTTCTATCTGTGGTTGTGTGGTAAGAAGGTTGCTTCCCAACGACATTGTTCAGGGTTCAGTCCCAATGCGTGGCACCTTGGGAAAGTGTCTTCTTTCATAGCCTCGGACTGACCAAAGTGTGTGTCTGTTTGTGTTTGTGTGCGTGTGTAGTGTGTTTACGTCCCCGTAACTTAGTGGTTCGGCAAAGAGCCCGATACAATAGGAATTAGACATACAAATATGTCCTGAGGTCAATTTCGTCGACTAAAACCCTTTAAGGCAGGGCTCCAGC